>NW_024870474.1:179580-243772 GCF_013358625.1 Macadamia integrifolia | reverse complement strand
TGTGGGGCTATCTCATCATAAAATGACTGCGAACTCACAATGGCACTTACATAGCACAACCAAAGATAATGGATAAAAATCACATTATAACTCCTTTCGCAACAAGGTTACACATACATAAATAGTGGGGAAACAAGATACACGTATATAAACAGTGGAGGGAGAGAAGAAGAAGAGAAAGACGTTGGGGAATGGATATTAAAAGGAAGAGAAATAAATAAATAAACAATAATATAATAATAGAAAGATGTTAAGGGAGGGGAATTGTGAAGGGCATGGGCGTTAATGTTTATCATATATGTCTTCATTCTCCCTTATTTTAAAAGAATTTGTCCTTAATTTTTTCGTTCACGTGCCAATTTTTTTTTACGGGTATTTAAGCTTTCAGTCTGATTAGTCATGCAAGTCCATACTGATCTCACAACCACATAGACTAGGTAATATCGGGATTGAATGAGAACCATTCAACTTTCATTGAAAACAATGAAGAGCTAAACACCCCATTTGAATAGCCCTAAAAAATTAAGAGGAGTCAAACTCAAAACCATACACCTCTTGAAGGACAAATTATCCTACTCAAAAATCCAACTATCTTTTGAACCGGGCTTGCTCTTCCAAAAAGACAAGATATTGTGTTAAGTTCCACTGTAGTGATAATGAATCTCAAATCAAGCACCTCCAAATTTTTGGAAAACCGGTCGATAAAAGTAGGGTGTCAATTGGACGGTTTGGTTCGGTTTCGATCTGGTTGAATGGATTTCGGTCTAGGAATGAGGGAGACCAAAACTAATCCGTTAAGGAACTTCGGTTTTCGATCAGTTTTGGCCCGGTTTGGTTTTGGTTTATTTCGATTTTTCAATATCAGGTTAATACCGGTTTAGATCGGTTTATTATTGGGCTTGAACCATAATGAATCTTACATTTATAACTTATAGTGACAAGATTTGACGAAAAAAAAAAAAACTTTAAATTTATGATTAAATCATGGTTTATCATTGTAAGGGAAAGATAACTAATATTGAAACCGATGGAGAACAAATTACTAAGAAGATAACTAATATTGAAATAAAAAATTGAACCGTATTATCCAATTATTCATTTAACTATCCAACTAGTTTTCTATAGTGAACAAAGAAATCAATGGAAGCATTATTATAATTTACAAATCAATTTATCTATTCATAACCTAATATTCAATGATTTGTAACAATTCCCCTCACAATAAAAAAATTTCTCACTCATATTGTAAAAAATGGATGGTCAATTCACCACTTTATAATCTCTTAATCATTTATTTTTTTAATCAGTTTCATTCAGTTTGGTTTTGGGTTGGTTATTGGTCGGTTTGGTTTGAATTGATTTTCAGCTGGTCCCAATATACCTCAGTCCAAAACCAATCCAATAAGGATCGGTTTGGTTCGATTTAGGTTTTATCAGTCGGTTTCGACTGATTTTATCTGTTCAGGCTAGGTTTTGACTTCCCTAGATAAAAGGTCCACATGCCTAACATAGGATGCAGATAGGCAGCATTAAAAATGGGACTAATTCCAATACCATTCGATAACTCAAATAAGATATAATTAAATCACTTTTTTTGAATTCGAGATGTCATCAGTCATCACTGAGATTCATAAGCTTCCTTATAGCGGATGTTGGCTTGTTAAGGTTGGGCCTTCACTTGCTCTCCCACTTCTTTGATTGCTTGACAAGTTCTTCCGCTTCCACATATGCTTACCTTTCCCGGATTAGGAGTAGATACGTAGTCCAAGATATGGCTAGAAGTTCTTTCATAGACCATTTCAAATGGTTCACTTTCTGTAGACCGGAATTTAGAGCTATTGTGTAGGCAAAGTCGGCTCGACCTTAAATGATATCCCATTGCTTCAGATGATCACCTGTGAGATAATGAAGAAGATTTCTAAGAGATCTTCGGTTTACCCATCGGAATGTGGATGATATGAATTGAAAATTGGAGTTGGGTGTCTATGAGATTTCATAGATTACTCCAAAAATGACCCATTAATCTTATGTCACAATCCATTGTAATGGTTCTTGGCACACCATGAAGTCCAGCAATTTTCTTGAAGAAAAGATGGAGTGTGGATCAGGTTCTTGTATGAAAACCATTCTCGTGCGGACTGATTGACATAGGTAGAATTCACCATAGAGTTGGTTGTTGGGTGGATTCCATTTGTGCGGATCAACCCCCTACAAGAATGGTTCTCATACAAGGACTGGATCTACTCTCAAAAAGATGAACCACATGAGAAACATTGGAGGCAGTTTAGCATGGAAAAAAATGCGTCATCTTTGAGTAACTTTCTTTCTTTCTTTCTTCTTTTATTTTATTTTATTTTTATTTATTTATTTTTAGAACATCTATTGATGATCACGGATTATACATCCACTCTTTGAGGAATAATCACAAGATAAGCAAGGATCAGAGTTGGGTCAAACTATCCTATCCGCAATAGATAGGGCCCTCCTTGCAAGGGAATCAACAGAACAATTGCTCTCCCTTGAAATATAATAAAAAACACAAGCATCTAAGTAAAATATCAAATGCCTAATGAAGTTCCCAGACAGTCATTGAGGGGGGGGGGTGAATCAGTATCACTTAAAATATTGCCGATTAACCTGTGTTAAATTTAAACACAAACACATTTACTCCTCTTCCCAATCAATGGAAATGTGTGTGCCAAATGTACTCAACCACCCTACAAGCAAAACACTTCTAACCAAAGAAAAATAAACACAATTATTTACGTGGTTCGGCAGTGTGCCTAGTCCACGGAGTGCCCTCACTAATGAACCCTCACTGGGTTTTATAAGTGTCTCACAATCTGAGGTCTTATCACCTGTCCATATCTTTACCCTCCCCAGACCAAGGAGTAAATCAATAGAAAATTTGGATAAAATACTACCCAAAAGTTAAACCCAGGTTGACTGTGGTATTTAATCAAACATCTAACATGCCCACAACAATTTACAAGAAATCCCTACCCAAACTCCTATCTCTATTCAATGAAGAATAAGAACATATAAATAGAGATAACAAGGGATTTAAACCTCACTTAGGCATCGCCAAGTGGACTTCTTTGCGCGTAGAAGATCATAGAATCATCACCATAGCATGAAGAACATCTCCAATGACTCCTCAACCAAAACAACGCCCAAAACAAAGAAGAATCGTGTCAGCCTCGACTTCTATGCACACCCATGCATCAGACCGCTCTTCCAATATTCCCAATGTGTTAACCTTTTCGAAATACCCAAAATCCATATATTACACGTCCAATTTAGAGTTACATAGCCTCCAGAAAACCCTAGAGAAGTTCAGCCAATGTGAGTCCATCAAACAGAATCTTTTAATCCCAATCGTTAGATTGACCTTCAATATATACATTTGGTAAGGTAGCTCTCACAAGCATTCATGAGGGTGCATTTAAGTAAATGACATTCCAAACGTCACGACTAAGGGCAGTCTTGACTTTTTACCTCCAATTTCTAATACAAACAAAATTTAAAAGATCTAAACCATCCAATTTCAACTTTTACCAACTACGATCAACGACTCTCATTATTTCACACACCAAAGCTCAATCCACCGTTGGATTACAATCCCAATCGGACGGCTGCTGAGAATCTGACTTCACAATACAACCCATCTCTTTAACCACCATACCACTATGCCTGAGCTGCCAACAATGACACCGAAACCTTCATCATGGGAACAACACCTAATATCCATAATAATCAACTGAATCGATAATGCTGAATTCGTTGTTGGGTCTTATAGACATAAAATCACCTCCCGGTTATCACTCTCCGTCATCAACCGATCCACCCCTTCAACTAAGACCTCTGGTAGACCTTCTTGATAGCTAATGCTTCCACAACCAATATATCAGCAAATTTGAAAACCGAAAAAAAAAAAAATAAATAGAATTAGCCGGTCTGGAATAACTAACGAGATGTTGAGAGTGAGAGATGCAATGGTGGGGTTTAAATATGTGGTAGTTCCCCGAACGCTGGCCAACAATATGGAGACACAAGTAAATTTTAGCACATTGCTGGTTACTAGGCTTTGGATGTGCTGTGCTCACGAAGGTTGTAGATGACTTTGGCATCTTTGAGAGATAAGGTCGTAAAGAAGTCTTTTGATACAGTTTAAGATGAGATTAGATCCGTTGTTTGTACAATCACCTAGTTATAAGAGTGAACATCCAACATCAGTATTTTTCACTTTCAAATATATTCTTCTTAGTCTATGTAATAGTAAAAAATGGAACAGATGTTGGATGCTTACCCATACAATCAAGCGATCGTACGAGCAACTGATCTATTCTTATATTGTCAATTCCAAAAATCCAGGAACGAGAAGTGGAAGATCAGTATGAAATGGGACACGGGATCAGGGTTTTAAGAATCAGGATTGGATTGGGCCATTCCCATCAATCCGATCTAGACTCCAGAGTAAAGGTAAGTGAATTGGGTAATGTCGGTTGATACGACGGATTCCATTAAAAGGAAATTTAATTTGATAATATGATTAGGGTGTAAATCGGTTCGATTTTGGGTAAACCCAGCTCATATAAGACCTCACAATCCACATGAACCATGGAAACAATTGTACTTATTTATTGGAGTACAAACTGATACAATAACACATAAAATGCCCATCAAACCATAATCATACAAAGTAACTGACACACACTTCAAAATTAAACCCATTAACTAACATGATCAATCCTCATATGGATGAAACTGATAGAA
Source organism: Macadamia integrifolia (assembly GCF_013358625.1). Lineage (NCBI taxonomy): Eukaryota > Viridiplantae > Streptophyta > Magnoliopsida > Proteales > Proteaceae > Macadamia > Macadamia integrifolia. The sequence continues at coordinate 238,996 of NW_024870474.1, read as the reverse complement.
CAATCACCTAACTTGCAGCCATAGCCTCATAACCATGTTCTCTTATGCTGAATGATCTGCCTCTACAGTATATAAGAAGTAATAATTTCTCAATTAAAATTTTTGGAGCTCACAAGAGATTCAAGGGAGGTTGGTTATCAATCTATGCTTATCAGATAGTGCATATAAGAATGTCAAATTCAAGACCAACAAAGGAGACAAGAAGTCTATAAATGGGGTTGGCAAATATGATGTCAAGTATATAAGGAAGTGATAAAAATTAATTAGCTCCTAATAAAAGTTAGATATAGAGAATTATTGCCAATGGAAAAGGGAAATTTTAGAATCCGAAAGCGATTGTGTCTCCGCAAGGACATAGCCAGCACACTTGTAATAATGCATATTCATGTATTACCATAATGCCCTTGATGTTTTTCTCCTCGCTACTTATTTGAGTCTAAAAGGATTTAAAAAAATAAAAATAATAATAAAATAATAAAAATAATAATAAAATAAATAAATAAATAAAAAGAAGAAGAAGATTGAGTTTTTCCACACCTACATTCATTGACTGGTTCTGATGATACAGACAAAGAAAGCACCCCATAACAATGGGGATATTTCCAACCATTTCTAAATAGGGGTAGATATTTATGGCCATTAAACATAATTTGTTTGCACCCATGATGCAAGAAAATTTTCTTTAAAAAATTAAATAAATAAAGAAATTAAAAAAAAAATTTATTCGCCTCCCAATCCAATCCATCAGGCCAGCATCTTCAGTCTCTTAATGGTGCTTAATTGTGTAAATAATTCAACTTATCGTCCCGGACAAAAAATTCTAAGGGAAGGGGTGGTGAATGACTTTCAATCTTCAAAAGTCACAAACCTCGTAGATTATGGCTTCATCATTAATAAGGGAAAAGATAATCTGGTTACCTATTTTGATTAAAACTTTCAAGAGGAAGTGAGGGAAGCAGAAATATATTCCATGCTTGGTGATAGATGCATGACATTTGCCAAATACTTATCCAGCTGAACTGCCTGAACCAACCGGCAACTAACTCTAAATAAATATTATAAAAACGATTTGAATCTGTTTATTGTAAATCAAACACGGAACCATCCTGATCCATCCTGATCTCACTGAAGTGAATGTGTCAGCAACACAAGAATACAGCCTTGTCTGCCATGAACATGTACATGTCAAAAAGTGATTTCAGAAGGCATAATTCTTGAGGACCATAAATAGAATTATAATATTAAAACTCCTAATTATATATGTTATATAATATTATTTGGGAGAACATTAGTTTAAGTCTCATTAGGGTTGGAATTTCTACCTTTCAAGAGGGTTGCGGGATGATCATTTTGCTCTCCACTGTATCTGCATAGGAGTAACATTGCCATTTGGGAAGGACAAATTCAATTTAGACCGTCTTATTTTAACTATAAACAAATGAAAATCGTAAAAAAATTAAGAATCACACTATTCAAGGATTTACATGGTTCGACAAGATTGCCGATGTACATGGTGAGAAGAGATCTGTTACTCTATTAATAGATAATATAAGATTACAACCACTCGTCCTCACACCTTTCTCAGGTTTCAAGAATAAACTATTAGTACAAATTTATACCAAAACCTACATAGGCATATATTAAGGTTGAATTTGGTAATGTTCTATTGGAACGTTTCTGGAGTTTTTTCGTTCTATTGGAACGAAAAATGGAACGAAAAAATGGAATAAAGCTTTTGATGCAGCATAGATGAGTTTCCTTTTTTTTTAACAAAAAGTGAAAAAAATAACAGTAGAAACTGGAATTGACGGAACGACAAATAGCTGTTTTGTCTTCCCAGTTTCATTCCAAATAAAAAAAAAAAGGTATTGGGGGATTTTAGGTAAATTGTTCCCGATAAACTTGTCTCCCTAGTTCTTCATTTTCACAATTCCGCACACAGAAAGGAGAGAAGACTTGTGTTTTGAAACTGTTCCAGAAACGGATTCACTAAACACTCTTTTTTCGTTTAAAAACGGCGTTTTGACACAGAAATGTAAATTTTTATTTTTGACACGAAACGTCGTTTATGGAATAAAAACATTACCAGACGCAACCTAAGGCTTTTCGTAATCAACCCACAAACACAAGCAACGAAATTCATGACATCATATCCTCAACAAACCATCAATAATTAACATATAAAGTATGGGAGGCAATTTTCTTCCAACAATGGTGAAAGAATTCCATACCTTTTCATTGTCATTATTGAATGAAGTCGTAGATTATTGCTCTAGATTTTCTTCACCATGGGTCCCAAGAAAAAGAAAGGAAAATATTTTTTAGTCGCACAACTCAAGGGAGTATCTAGGTTTTAGCTTTGGTGTTAAGAAGAGCATTTTGTTTTATTTTGACTAATTCCTAATTTGACTTTTATAGATTTAATTAATTACAAAAATAATAATAAATTCACTCCGACCTCAACAAAATGAGGTCGGCTACGTATAGATTCAAATCTCCTTAATCCAATGCATATATGATTCATTAAAAATAGTAAAAATCAAAGTAATTATGTAATGATCTGAAAAATATCAAATCTTATTATCTGCCACCAGTTTTGGTAAGAAGAGGGAATCAATGAAGAAGAAGAAGATACATACTTATTTACTTTATATTGGAATAAAACACAGCCTAGACATATTGGCTCTTATTAAACCCTAATGCAATGGGGAAAAGATCCTCTCCAGCCACTGGGACGCCAGTGAGACATCCAATGGTAGGGGGGGTGTCCAGGTCCTCCCATCCCAGCCATCGGATGCCTTAATGGGCGTCCCAGCGGCTTGAGAGGATCTGACCTTATAACTAGAAGACTACATACATTGTCCATAAGTCCATAACATGAAATGGTGCCATGCACATAAAACAACCACGAAGCTGCAGCCACCACAGCAGGACCTTAATCCCTCCGCTCAACTCTCACCGGAAAACCACCTTTCATTTTGGCCGACAAGTAAGATGTGAAAAAGGGATCAAAGTCCTTCTCCGCCGTCACCACCCGATACCGTCGCATTATTTCAGCGACCAACCTCTGCATCTGCAAGAACGCCATCTCCTTCCCTAAACATACTCTTGGCCCTGCTTGGAACACCGGATATGAATAAGAGTCTTTACCAACAAACTTCCACTTCCCAGAAGCAGCTTCGTCCTTCTCCAGCCACCTCTCCGGCCGAAACTCCGGCCAGTCCTTACCCCATATTGCCTCTGTCCTCCCCATTGCGTAAGGAATGTATGTCACTATCACTCCTTTCTTCACAAAAGTCCCATCCGGTAGAACATCTTCCTCTGTGGAAAACTTTGTGTCAATTGGGACCGGTGGGTACAAACGCATACTCTCACATAACGATGCATGAATGTACACTACATGCTTCACCTCATCATAGTCAAGAGCTTCAGGCTTCTCCTTTATCTCCTTCAATATCTCCTCTTCCACTCGAAGGTTGTTAGAAACTAGCCAAAAGAACCATGTCAAGGCGGCCGACGTCGTATCTCGACCCGCTACGATAAAGCTGATAACAATATCTGTAACGAAACGTTCATCCGAGTGACCGGAACTCAAGAATTTGGAGAGAAGATCTTCTGATTGGAGTGTTTCCAATTCGAGTTCTTTCTTCTTTTTTCTGACAAGATTAGTTGCGTACTCTTTAACTGTTGAAATTGCTTCTCGTAGCCTTCTTTCGGACCCAATATTAAGTGCCCGTTTCAGCTTCCACAAAGGTGGGAATATGGAATTAAACCTTGCACTGCTTAAATTAGTAGCATCTTCAAATGCTTCGGCGAATTCCGATACAGGTTGTGGGAATGATGGAGATAGGCATTCTGGGTCGAACCCAAAAGCAATCTTGCAAATATTATCAAATGCAAATCTTTGAAGGATGTCTTGTAGATCAAACACTGTGTTGTTGGCGGAGGCGGAAGAGAGGAGAGGGAGGAGGCGGCCGGAGAGCTCGTCTTCCACGACTGTTTCGATGAATTTCCGGAGAGATCTAGTGCTGAATTCATGACTTGACATTTGTCTCTGAAACTTCCACGTATCAGCATCTGCATTAAAGATGCCATCGCCAAGGAAATCGAGTAGGGTGTCTCGGAAGAATTCACCTTTGGGGTATTTGTAAAATTGGGTTTTGAGGATGTGTTCGACGTTGGAGGGATTAGTGGTTATGAGCTGACTATGGCCAAGAGGACGATAAAGGAGGATGTTTCCATTGGGAGAGTTTTGAAGAAGCTCCGTGGCCCATTGGCTGAACCTCTCATGATTCTTAGCTATGGTAAATGAAGAGCCAACTATGGGATATACCCTTGGTAGTTTGTTGTTTTGAGATGAAGCTGAAGACTTCTTGTTTGCAGTTGAGAAGGCTTTGATGAATAAGAAGAGGAAGGGAAGAACAAAGAGGAGAACTGTAGGGAAGAACTCGAGGTTTAGCTGTATCATCTCTAATGAATTTTACTTGGATTGGAAACACGCAGACCTGATGAAAGCTTTTGTCTGTTTCACTCCTTTGAGATGGTGCATTTATAAGCATTGGACCATAAGCTGATCTGCGTTGAATGATTGAGATAAAGTGTATGATTTCAGGGGTGAGGTATCAGGTAATAAAAGATAAGGTTACTTCGAAGTAAGTCGCACATCTAGAAGGAAGTTTCTTTATTCAAATAAATAGACAAACAATGGCATCTAGAAGGAACATGAAATCAGTCGGGTCAGGTCAGGTAAGGTCGGGTCCGATTGGATTGAATTGAATTGGACCAGACCGATTCTTAGTCAATACCAGCCAATGGATTAGTATATACAAAGGGTAAGACAGTAAAAAAAAATGTTTGAACCTAAGAGTAGTTCTGTCCGATCCAAGCAATCTGGATTGAGGTCGGATCAGTATCAACATTGACCGATCCCAGCCCAATTCTGTCTTCTCAAACCTTGAGAGGGAAGCTCTCTAATGTGAATATTTGAATGACACCTTAATAGGTTTACTTAGAACTTGAGGCCTTTCAGTTGTCATTTTTCTTTTTCTTAAATGTTATTAAGGCCTCTTCAAAAAGAAGGAAAATAATAATAATAATTATTAAGACATGAGTATATAAGGGTTTTCAAAAATAAATTTGAAATGAATATCATTATGAAAAGATATCATTTTTTTCTTTATCAATACCTACTCTATAGTAGAAAGTGGGGGAGGTAGCAACCTGAACGTGTGCTTAATGCACCCCAATTTTACCAATTAACTAGGCATTTGTCATTTATCAAAAGGTATCTATATCATACAAATTTTATGAGAATCAGAATCTTGATGAACGTGTGCTTAATGTATCACAAATTTACCAATTGTACGAGGCATTTGTCGTTTATCAAAAGATATCATTGTCATACAAATTTTATGAGGTTAGTGTAATAACACCATTACCCTCATTGAAAAAAAATATATGGATCAAATTAAAAGGAAAAAATTATAAGATTCAACAACATTTCACACCTTTTGGACATGTTAGTTCTCTATGCAATCATGTGGTTTCATGTATGCGGTATAAGACAAAAAGTAATAACATCATTCAACTCTATCATGTTGGAGGGTGTCAAGTAATCCCTTTGTATATTTTTTTTTCTTTTCCCAATATTGTAGAATAGACTTAAGCATCTAACAAGGGCAAATTCCATCTATTGACTCTAACTATATTTTGGAGCCTGTGAAAGAGAAACTTTCACCAAAAAATATATAAAAATCCCTCCAAATATAAAACTTTTTTTTTTTTTGGTAGAACCAAATATAGAACTATATGGCATGGTTGTATAAGGTGCACTTCGTGCCACCAAAATGATGAACTAGAATTTGTAACTTTATTTCGTCCATTGTCTCATTCCCAAAATTTATTTAATAGAAGGTTAAAAATGGATTTTAAAAGGTTAAATTTGTTTAATTCATTATTATGCATAATGACAAGATTTACCTTCATTGGGAAAAAAAATTTTGATATACGAAAAAAGTATAATTAAAAAAAATAATAATAAAAAATAAAAGTAAGATGGCAACTTTTTTCCACCAACTTAGGTTATAACAAGATAATCCCTATTGTAAAAACATTGTAGTGCTGACCCCCATCCTTGAACCTTCTTAACCATTACATTTAAAAAAACTCCTTGAGGCTAGGCTTGTAGCAACAATGTTAACTACACTCCATGGCTAAAAGAAAAGTAGTGCATACTAAGGTGGCAAAAACAAATTGGAATCGGGGAGATTGGACTCCCAAACAAATTTTAATTTGATAAGTAAGTTGGGTTTCGCCTTTAAAAAATAGGAGAATTTTATTATCACAAAGGTGTGTTGTTTTTTCAAATGTCATAAGACATCTATTCTATCACATAGGTTCCATTGTAACCATTGGATAGAGAAAGCATGGTCTAGATTAGGCACATGTTAAATTTCAAGGTCAAATTCAATCAAATACCCCTTTTTGTATTAGCACATATCCCTTATATGTCCATGAATTTGTACGGATAATCTTGGCATCAGTACACACTCTTCCAACTTTGAGTGGGAATAGACAGTCAAAAAAAAAAAAACCCCATAAAACTGGATGCCTCATATTTATGTTATGATTTTTTCAAAACATCACTTTCCATTGTTACATGGATAACAACCCTTAAAAATTTTGTGTGTATAGAAGAAATAGAAAGGGACCACAGATGGAAGAGGGTAGACATAGAGTTTTGGATCTTTAACTTGTTTGCCTTTCCACAATAGCCTGGCTATAACATTGCCTTCTAAAAGCAATGACATTTTAGGTTTTGTTCGATTGCAAGTAAAAAAGAAGGGAAGGGAAACTGAAAAAAAAATATAATCATGATTGTGTATCCTACTAAAAATTCTCACCACATTTATTTATTATATATATTTTTAAATACATTAATAACTATATTTTTCAGAATTAAGTAAATTCCCTTTAGCAGTTCTTTAGAATATAATAGCAAAAGGAAAAAAGAAAAATAAAAATTGAAAGTGAATAGCAACATAGGCTTATCTCTCCGCTTCTAGAAGGAGAGGAAGTTGTTTCATGTTGGGTTAATGTGAAAGTGACTCTCATTTCATCATCCAGGCCTCTCAGAACATCAATGCTGCACTGGATGGCTGTCATCACCATCGTCACAAGTGACAAGGTTGCCCACATTTCATTAATAAGAAATGGATGTAGGGGGATTGAAAAAGGAAGGCATGACGACGTTATGTGGCTTCATTCAAGCCGCACAACCACACCAAATTATAATGGGTTTTTGTGTTTGGGATTAATTCTTCTACTCGTTGTTCTGATACCATGTTGGTTATCATGTCACTTAAATATTTGAATTATTAATGAAAGGTAGCATCAATGCATACATCAAAAGGGATTGAAAACAATAAAGATTGACCTTTGTGTTTCAGGTTCCTTCTTAATTTGAAGTTTGAAACTATGTTGTGATTGTGCATGTTCATGGGTGGCAAGCAATGGGTTTGGCAACCAAACTTAATTTTCAATTCTAGCTGATTTGGATTGAAATCCAAGGAGGCCCATCATGATTCTTTGATCCCACTCGAGATGATTCTATACAAAAGATCTTTATATGTCTAGAATATAACGAATTCGAGGCTGATCCAAACGGATACCAATTCTGGGTTTTAAAACTTGCTTCCAAATCATCGCATGACAAAACCTCAATCCCTAATTGTAACAAAAGCCCTATATTCACATATAGTCATATTTGTTCTTGAGAAAATATATAGAGGGATATCATATAATTAAGGTAGTCTTGATACTATTTGAACTAAGCTCTCTTAACACTTCCCAAGCCCAGCTGGGTCACACCGGGATATTCGGCTTAGGGCTGAGGTTATCCATAATTGACCTTGATTAGGCTGGCCTGAGGTCCTGGGTTGGATTGGGCTTTGGTCTTTAAGATAGATTTGCTTCTTGAAAAAAAAAATTAAATAATTAGCGAGTGATGTATGTTGGTGATTCAAAAATAAAAAAATGTGTCATAGTGTATGTCAGTGATTAAAAAGCAATGTGAGGTCAAGTGAGTTGTGTATAATGCCAGGATGGATGAAGCTTAATGTTGACGGGTGTATTCTAGGAAATCCAGGCAAAGCTGGACCAGTTGATCTTTTTAGAGATAGCATTGGTAGTGTTATTGATTCCTTTTCTATTTCCTTGAGAGTTCAATCTAATTTCTATTCGAGATTAAGGTGCTAATATATAACAACAATCATTAAGACGATGCCTCTTAGGATATCCCATCTATGAATTTAATTTAATTCTGAGGCAATGGTGTTTGCAGTTTGCTCAATTCTATTCCATGGTTTGCCTTGCAGGATTGGATGCAGTTCAAGAATACCTAAAATTGTCTCGGTGGAAAATTTCTCATTGCTATCAGGAAGTTAACAGGTTTGCAAATTTTCTTGCCAAGGAAGCGGTTAAAAGTGAGGGGACATTTTATTCTATTACCTTCCTTCAATCCATTAGGAAAAAATAGCTCACAAGGCTCCCTGGCTATAGGTTCTTCAGATAGCGGCTAAGTCTTCTCTATTGATGGCAATGCCAAAGGTGAAAAAGACCCATCTACCCCCACAAGCATTGGGTATTTTCATACCCAGTTATGTCTGGGTGTGGATGGTGCAGATATGAAAAGACTCAGCTGCCTCCACATGTGGTTTCCCCAACTTTGTAATATACATGCCATGCTCAGCCCAAGACCGCCTAGCAAGCTGGAAGAGTAGGGGGAGGAAGCATTTATGTACGCCATGCAATTGGCCAGCTTCTAGCTACCCATGGTCCTGAAATCGGTGCCAAGGCCAGCCGCAAGGGCACAAACCTTTGAAGATCAATGCTTACCTGCCCACACACTATCCAGATGCTCCAGTGAAGCTGGACAGCATCCTGCGCCTTCTGGTCAACTACTCCATCCTCAATTGCTCCGAGCACACCCTCGACGACGGCTGCATCTAGAGGCTATATGGTCTCACTCCAATCACTAAGTTCATGGTCAAGAACCAAGATGGAGTCTCCATTGCTCCATTGGTCCTGATGAATCAAGAAAGGGTCACCAAGGACACCTTGTATGTTCTCCACTATATCTGTCAATTTCTTTGCTTTCTTACCCTTTTTGGTTTCTTTTCTTCACTTATTGTCGCTCGTTCCGTTTCTCAAATCTCAACTACCAAGAGAAGAAAAGAAAAGAGAATAAAAAAGTACAAAAATGTACTATTTTCTTGGTTTAAGAAATTCTCATTATGTTTGGTAGGTCATGAATCAAGAGAATATTCTTTTTTTATTTTAAAATTCACCTTTCAAAATAGAGAAGTTTTTTGTGCTGCCAAAAAAAAAAAAAAAAACCCTGCCCAAAACACAAAAAAATAGAAAAGTCTTTTTTTTTTCTTCTATTTGTAGTCATACATAACTAATTTTTTTTTTTTTCCATTTCATTTCTATTCTTTTCTTTTCTTTTCTGGATTTTATTATCTTCTCATTTCTTTTCTTTTCTTCTCTTTGCTATCAACACAGCCTAAAAGAAAAGGAAAGAAAAGAGACCCTATTTCAAAATTCCTTAATCTACCAAAAAAAAAAAAAAAAAAAATCTAATTTGGTTTCATAATAAATTAAATAGATGCTGACCTGATTTGGTATGATTTCTGTTTCAATTTCATGGGTTGACTTCTATTTTGAATAGTAAAAGAGATGTTTCAATTTTAAAATATTGAAAAAATTGGTTTAACTCTTGCTTCTTAATTTTTTTTTGCTAAAGATCAGCAAAGAATTTCATAAATAAAAAATGGATGGTACAGAGATAAAAAAATCTATTGAACTAAAAACCCACCTTCGGCATGGCCATTAGCAGATTTTTAGCCCAATCTTTTTTTTTTTTTGCTAAAGGATGATTTTATTGAAGGAAATAAAGGAAAAAATACATCCAAAGAAGAAAGGAAATCAAGCAGGCTCGCAACCACTACAGCCACTTGCAAACTCCACCTTCGGCATAGCCATCAGCAGAGTGTACAAGCAAGAGCCTAGCAGAAGCGAAAACTATGCCTACCCGAGGCATCATTTTTTAAATCATCTAATACATGACTGGGAAAAGTGGTGGAGTAGTCAGAGGCTCCCGATTTTGCTGCCTTCTTTGCCAAAAAATCTGCCACAGTGTTCGCCTCACGGAAGCAGTGGGTGATTTTCCATGTAATGGACTGAAGGAATGGGAGAGCAAACCGCCATTTTTGTAAAACAAACCAAGGGATATGCATCTTCTGAGTTGCAGCCACTACAGCTGCGGAGTCCAACTCGATCCACAAGCCCCTTGCGTTCATATTCATAGCAACCAATATTGCTTCCATGACAGCGCTAAATTCAGCTTCATATATTTTTTTAACACCCAAAAAAGTACTGAAAGCCTTACAAACCTGCCCATTACTGTCACGAACAATTCCCCCTGCTCCTGCGCGACCCGGGTTTCCCAATGAACTGCCATCAACATTAATTTTGATCCACTGATCCGGTGGCTTACACCAATGAACTTCCAGCGGCGGCACAATCTTTGGGTTATCAATCTTCAGCCCCAGTTTTCTGCAACACATAATATCAGCAATCGATTTCACTTCACCCTTAGAAGTCCCTGCATATAGAGCAAGATCCTGGCAGATGCATTGAAATGAGTAGATCCCATTCCTCTTTTTTCCTTCATACCGTCTGATATTTCTTTCCCTCCAGATTTGAGAAGCAATGATGGTAAACCCTATCATCCAAGAGTTTTTTAAATTGATCGATCTTGATTTCCTCTTCCACCACTGAAATAAGCTATTAATTGACTCATGTTCAGACCATCGAATTGCGAAACAAGAGGTGAATTTCTCCCAAATATCTCTGGAGAAAGGACAGTGAAGGAAAATATGTTCCATACTTTCTTCGTACTGCTCACAGAGGCTACATCGAGAGACTAGGAAAATTCCTTTTTTCCTTATAAGCTCGTCCGTTGGAAGTCTCTCATGAGCTAGTCGCCATCCAAAAGTAGCAATTCTTGGAGGGAGGTTATTGTGCCAAACCAAAGAGTTCCAATGCACTGCCGGAGCAACTCTTCTAATATCCTCCCACGCTGACGATGTAGTAAAAGAACCAAGAGGAGATAGCTGCCATATACATAAGTCCTCAATTTGGGCACTGGGAATCTTCACCTCTTTAATTGCAAGGAAAATTTGTCTGAGAGAGTGAGAGCGGACCTCTGGAAGTGACCATTCGCCATTCCTGATGAAATCACAAACCTTAGCATTGCAAGGGAGGGGAGGGAGGTCAGGAGTCTGAATCTCCTCAAGAATAGACCTAGGGCCCCACCATTTGTCTTTCCAGAAATTTGCTAGATCGCCTCTCCCAATAATCCAACGTTCGTTTGCCTCCACAGTCTTCCACACCTTTCTGATGCCCAGAGCAATAGACGACGGCCGACAACCTCTATTAAATGACCCATCTTTTTTCACAAATCTGGCTCTAAGAAAGGAATTGGCAGCAGATTTCTCATGCTTTATTCTCCATACCAATTTACACAGCATTGCCATGTTCGTGTCTCTGAGTCTTCTGATACCTAAACCCCCTTCTTCCTTCGGTTTGCAAACAGACTCCCACTTCACTGTAATTGGTTTTGAGGTATCCACTTCCCCTGTCCAGATGAAGTTCTTCATCCATCTTTCCATGGTTACAAGGAGAGCAGAGGGCCACCAATAGATCCCAAAATTATGATTAGGAATACCGGATATGACTGATCTAACCAACTCCACCCTGCCCGCCATCGACAAAAGTTTACCTTTCCATCCAGCAAGGCGCCCCTTTACTTTATCCAACACAGGCAGAAATGCCTCCTTTGTGATTCTTCCCTTGAATATCTCAACACCAAGGTATCGAGTTGGAAAGCTGCAAATGGGGATGCCCAAAGTCTCAGCGATGGCTTGCTTACGAGTTGGAGAAATTTTCCCTAGAAAGAGCTTGCTTTTCTCGAAGCTGATGTGTTGACCAGAGAACTCCTGATATTTCATAAGAAAATTTTTAAGGTTAGCCACATACCTGGATGAAGCATTCGAGAAGATAAAGATATCATCGGCGAATAAGATGTGTCCAGGGGTTACAACGCCTTTAGGGCCACAAATGGGCATAATATCTTTTTGGTGGGTCAATCTCGTCAGGCCTCGAGAGAGAACCTCTTCCGCCATGATAAAAAGCAAGGGGGATATAGGGTCTCCCTGTCTCAATCCTCGCTCCACGCCAAAGAAGCCCTGCGGGCCTCCATTGACAAGAACAGAAATCTTAGTTGAAGCCAATAGTTGATGCAGCCATGTGATCCAATTTTCTGAGAATCCAAATTTTTCCATCACCTTAAAGAGGAAAGACCAAGAAATCGTATCGTATGCCTTTCTGATGTCTATTTTTAGACCAAGGCCACCCCCTCTCGTGGCAGAGTACATCAAGTTCGCCAACTCGGATGCCACACTAATGTTGTCATGGATCAGCTTCCCTTTTTGAAAAGCTCCCTGTTCTTCCGAAATGAGCATGGGGAGAAATCTCTCTAAGCGCATAGCCAACACCTTAGAAATTATTTTGCAGAAAAAATTGCTCATACACAATGGTCGATACTTGTCCAGAGTCTCAGCTCCGTCCACTTTAGGGATCAGAATAAGGAAAGTATTGTTAACACCTTTAGGCATACGACTAGTCCTGAAGAAGGCTTTCACCGCATTACAAACATCACCTTCCACAATGCTCCAACACTTCCTGAAAAATTTTCCAGAGAAGCCGTCTGGGCCAGGCGAGCTTTCAGGATCAAGCGCCCAGACCGCCTTCATGATCTCTGCATTACCAGGAAGAGAGTCTAGATGAAATATGTCTACTTGTTGGAGAACCCTCGGAATGCTGTCCAAAAGATCAAGATGATCGACTGTTGGAGCATTTTTGTGAAATCCCTCATAGAATTCCACAATATACTCACCCAAATTAGTTTGCCCTTCCACAATTGACCCATCCTGTTTTTTGAGGGATCGGATAGTATTTCTATTTCTTCGCATTTTAGCAGATAGATGGAAAAACTTAGAATTTCTGTCCCCATAAGTCAACCACCTGAGTCTCGCCTTTTCTGCCCAAAGCTTTTCATGGTTATCTTGCGCCTTGAGAAGAGCCGTTTTAGCATCAGCCTCCATTCGGAACAGTTGATCCGACAACCCATTACTGTCAATCTCCTCCTGCACGTGGGCGAGATTTTTCTTTGCCTCGTCGAGATCCCTTTCAAAATGGGGAAAGGTCAGTTTCTCCCAACCTTTTAACGCCCCTTTGAGCCGCTTGAGTTTAGACATTAGGGATAAAATAGGTGACCCTGGAACCCACTCCGCCCAGGATTCAGCTACAACCCTATCGAAGTCCTCATGATCCGTCCAAAAATTATTAAATCGAAAGGGGCAATTTGGAGGGCGCTGGCTGCTACTTGAGACCACAAGCAGAGGGGAATGGTCAGAGGCAAACCGAGGAAGGACCTGTTGAGAACAGTCCTGAAAAAAGGATATCCATTCTTCGTTACAAAAACCTCTATCCAGAACAGCACAGACATTACCTCGGCATCGATTGTTTGTCCAGGTGAATTTCCTGCCCATCGAGGGAGATTTTTAGCCCAATCAACAAATTACATAAACCGAAATTTGGGTCTTCTCTGAGAAAACAAAATCAGGAGGAGTTAGCCATGAGGCTGATGCCATAGTTCCAGCTCCACTTTTTGCAAGCTTATCAGCAGCCACATTGACTTCTCTGTAACATTGAGAGATTGTCCAATTGGTCTCGTTCAGATATTTCTTGTAAAATAACCATTGTTGTTCAAAACACCATGGAATTCCTTGATTTCTAGTGCAAGTAACCACTGCATTGGAGTCACTTTCAATCCAAAGATTTTCAATACCCATAATTCTGGCATGATGCAGACCATGAAAGAAAGCAGCAAATTCCGCCATGAAATTAGTCCCAATATCTTCATAGTACGAGAAGCAAAGGAGAGGTTACCTTTATCATCCCGAAGAATTCCTCCTGCACCAGAAAACCCCGGATTTCCAAATGAACATCCATCAATATTCAGTTTGTAGTATGTTGGACGAGGAAAGGTCCAAAATAATTCTTGAATTTTTTGTGGGTTCGATCTAGTAATGGATTGTTTTTTAATGAACCGTGGTTTATTTGATGGCAAAACAATAATTTCATGTTAAAAATAAAGTGCTACATTTTCTTCTTCTCCTAATAGTCGCACTGACACCACCACCTACACCTATCGTCATCACCACCACCACCATCACCCATTCCCACCCTGCCATCGACAACACCGCACTCTCTCCCAAAGAAATGTAGAATATCTATTCTCAAAAATTGAACTACTAAATAGATTTCCTTTAGACTTGAAATATTTCCAATTGATGCAACCAAAATCATTCCAATTTCTTGACCAAAAATGTATTTGTTGACTTTTTCATGAAATCAATCTTTTTATCTTTCTTTTTTTTCTTTTTATATATATATATATATATATAATGATCCGAAATTGAAATTAAAATTATACCAAATCTTGCCATAGGGATTGGTTCCCTATATACATGGTTACAACCACTCGTCCTCACACCTTTATATTGTTACAAAGAATAAAGCATTAGTATAATTCATAACAACCACTCGTCCTCACACCTTTTTCAGATTACAAAGAATGAAGCATCAGTATAATTCATATTGCGCACATATTTATGGCTTCTCGTAATCAACCCACAAACACAAGTGACGGAATACACGATATCATACCATCCAACACATAAAATATGGAAGACAGTGTCTTCCATCAATGGTAAAGGAATTCCCTACCTTTCATTGTCATTATTGGATGGACTCATAGATTATAGTCCTAGATTTTCTTCCCCATGATCCCAAGAAAAAAGAGGGAAAATTATTTCTAGTCGCACAACCCTAGAGAGTATCTTGGTTTTAGTTTTGGTATTAAAGGAGCATTTTTCTATTTTGGCTAAACCCTAGTTTGTCTTTTGTAGATTTCAATAATAATAATAATAAATTAAACTTTACCCTAAAAAAATGGGTCGACTACATGTAGATTTAAATCTTCTTCTTAATTCAATGTAGATATGGTACATATATATATATATATATATATAATGATCTCAAAAATATAAAAGGAGTGAAAAAAAGAAGAAGAAGATACATACTTGTTTATTTTTCAGATGAACAAAGCACAGCGCCACATGCAGCCTATACAGATATAGACATGTAGGCTATATTATTAAAACCTAACAATGGGAAAAGACACTCTCCAACCAGGCCAGTGAGCCAACGGTTCGGGGTATCCAGGTCCTCCCATCCTAAGTTCCTAACCATCCGATGCCTCACTGGTCGCCTCAGCGGTTGGAGAGGTAAAACTAAAAGATTACATACATTGTCAATGACTATATCATGAAATGGTGCCATGCAGAAATAATAACCACCAAGCTGCAGCCTCCACAGCCGGACCTTACTCCCTCTGCTCAACTCTCACCGGAAAACCTTCTTTCATTTTGGCCGACAAGTAATTTGTAAAAAAGGGATTAAAGCCCTTCTCCGCCGTCACCACCTGATACCGTCGCATTATTTCAGCAACCAACCTCTGCATCTGCAAGAACACCATCTCCTTCCCTAAACATACCCTTGGCACTGCTTGGAACACCGGATATGAATAAGAGTCTTTCCCCACAAACTTCCACTTTCCAGAAGCAGCTTCGTCCTGCCACCTCTCCGGCCGAAACTCCGGCCAGTCCTTACCCCTTATTGCCTCTGTCCTCCCCATTGCGTAAGGCATGTATGTCACTATCACTCCTTTCTTCACAAAAGTCCTATCCGGTAGAACATCTTCCTCTGTGGAAAACTTTGTGTCAATTGGGACCGGTGGGTACAAACGCATACTCTCACATAACGATGCATAAATGTACACTACATGCTTCACCTCATCATAGTCAACAGCTTCAGGCTTCTCCTTTATCTCCTTCAATATCTCCTCTTCCACCCGAAGGTTGTCAGAAACTAGCCAAAAGAACCATGTCAAGGCCGCCGACGTCGTATCCCGACCCGCTACGATAAAGCTGATAACAATATCTGTAACGAAACGTTCATCCGAGTGACCGGAACTCAAGAATTTGGAGAGAAGATCTTCTGATTGGAGTGTTTCCAATTCGAGTTCTTTCTTCTTTTTTCTGACAAGATTAGTTGCGTACTCTTTAACTGTTGAAATTGCTTCTCGTAGCCTTCTTTCGGACCCAATATTAAGTGCCCGTTTCAGCTTCCACAAAGGTGGGAATATGGAATTAAACCTTGCAGTGCTTAAATTAGTAGCATCTTCAAATGCTTCGGCGAATTCCGATACAGGTTGTGGGAATGATGGAGATAGGCATTCTGGGTCGAAACCAAAAGCAATCTTGCAAATATTATCAAATGCAAATCTTTGAAGGATGTCTTGTAGATCAAACACTGTGTTGTTGGCGGAGGCGGAAGAGAGGAGAGGGAGGAGGCGGCCGGAAAGCTCGTCTTCCACGACTGTTTCGATGAATTTGCGGAGAGATCTAGTGCTGAATTCATGACTTGACATTTGTCTCTGAAACTTCCACGTATCAGCATCTGCATTAAAGATGCCATCGCCAAGGAAATCGAGTAGGGTGTCTCGGAAGAATTCACCTTTGGGGTATTTGTAAAATTGGGTTTTGAGGATGTGTTCGACATTGGAGGGATTAGTGGTTATGAGCTGACTATGGCCAAGAGGACGATAAAGGAGGATGTTTCCATTGGGAGAGTTTTGAAGAAGCTCCGTAGCCCATTGGCTGAACCTCTCATGATTCTTAGCTATGGTAAATGAAGAGCCAACTATGGGATATACCCTTGGTAGTTTGTTGTTTTGAGATGAAGCTGAAGACTTCTTGTTTGCAGTTGAGAAGGCTTTGATGAATAAGAAGAGGAAGGGAAGAACAAAGAGGAGAACTGTAGGGAAGAACTCGAGGTTTAGCTGTATCATCTCTAATGAATTTTACTTGGATTGGAAACACGCAGACCTGATGAAAGCTTTTGTCTGTTTCACTCCTTTGAGATGGTGCATTTATAAGCATTGGACCATAAGCTGATCTGCGTTGAATAATTGAGATGAAGTGTATGATTTCAAGGGTGAGGTATCAGGTAATAAAAGATAAGGTTACTTCGAAGTAAGTCGCACATCTAGAAGGAAGTTTCTTTATTCAAATAAATAAACAAACAATGGCATCTAGAAGGAACATGAAATCAGTCGGGTCAGGTCAGGTCAGGTCGGGTCCGATTGGATTGAATTGAATTGGACCAGACCGACTCTTAGTCAATACCAGCCAATGGATTAGTATATACAAAGGGTAAGACAGTAAAAAAAAAATGTTTGAACCTAAGAGTAGTTCTGTCCGATCCAAGCAATCTGGATTGAGGTCGGATCAGTATCAACATTGACCGATCCTAGCCCAATTCTGTCTTCTCAAACCTTGAGAGGGAAGCTCTCTAATGTGAATATTTGAATGACACCTTAATTGGTTTACTTAGAACTTGAGGCCTTTCAGTTGTCATTTTTCTTTTTCTTAAATGTTATTAAGGCCTCGTCAAAAAGAAGGAAAATAATAATAATAATTATTAAGACATGAGTATATAAGGGTTTTCAAAAATAAATTTGAAATGAATATCATTATGAAAAGATATCATTTTTTTCTTTATCAATACCTACTCTATAGTAGAAAGTGGGGGAGGCAGCAACCTGAACGTGTGCTTAATGCAGCCCAATTTTACCAATTAACTAGGCATTTGTCATTTATCAAAAGGTATCTATATCATACAAATTTTATGAGAACCAGAATCTTGATGAACGTGTGCTTAATGTATCACAAATTTACCAATTGTACTAGGCATTTGTCGTTTATCAAAAGGTATCATTGTCATACAATTTTTATGAGGTTAGTGAAATAACACCATTACCCTCATTGAAAAAAAAAATATGGATCAAATTAAAAGGAAAAAATTATAAAATTCAACATTGTTTCACACCTTTTGGACATGTTAGGTCTCTATACAATTATGTGGTTTCATGTATGCGGTATAAGACAAAAAGTAATAACATCATTCAACTCTATCATGTTGGAAGGTGTCAAGTAATCCCTTTGTATATTTTTTTTTATTTTCCCAATATTGTAGAATAGACTTAAGCATCTAACAAGGGCAAATTCCATCTATTGACTCTAACTATATTTTGGAGCCTGTGAAATAGAAACTTTCACCAAAAAATATATAAAAATCCCTCCAAATATAAAACTTTTTTTTTTTTTGGTAGAACCAAATATAGAACTATATGGCATGGTTGTATAAGGTGCACTTCGTGCCACCAAAATGATGAACTAGAATTTGTAACTTTATTTCGTCCATTGTCTCATTCCCAAAATTTATTTAATAGAAGGTTAAAAATGGATTTTTAAAAGGTTAAATTTGATTAATTCATTATTATGCGCAATGACAAGATTTACCTTCATTGGGAAAAAAAAATTTGATATACAAAAAAAGTATAATTAAAAAAAATAATAATAAAAAAGAAAAGTAAGATGGCAACTTTTTCCCACCAACTTAGGTTATAACAAGATAATCCCTATTGTAAAAACATTGTAGTGCTGACCCCCATCCTTGAACCTTCTTAACCATTACATTTAAAAAAGCTCCTTGAGGCTAGGCTTGTAGCAACAATGTTAACTACACTCCATGGCTAAAAGAAAAGTAGCGCATACTAAGGTGGCAAAAACAAATTGGAATCGGGGAGATTTGACTCCCAAACAAATTTTAATTTGATAAGTAAGTTGGGTTTCGCCTTTAAAAAATAGGAGAATTATTATTATCACAAAGGTGTGTTGTTTTTTCAAATGTCATAAGACATCTATTCTATCACATAGATTCCATTGTAACCATTGGATAGAGAAAGCATGGTCTAGATTAGGCACCTGTTAAATTTCAAAGTCAAATTCAATCAAATACCCCCTTTTGTATTAGCACAAATCCCTTATATGTCCATGAATTTGTACGGATAATCTTGGCATCAGTATACACTCTTCCAACTTTGAGTGGGAATAGACAGTCTCATATTTATGTTATGATTTTTTCCATTGTTACATGGATAACAACCCTTAAAAATTTTGTGTGTATAGAAGAAATAGAAAGGGACCACAGATGGAAGAGGGTAGACATGGAGTTTTGGATCTTTAACTTGTTTGCCTTTCAACAATAGCCTAACTATAACATTGCCTTCTAAAACCAATGACATTTAGGTTTTGTTTGATTGCAAGTAAAAAGAAGGGAAGGGAAACTGAAAAAAAATATATATATAATCATGATTGTGTAGCCTACTAAAAATTCTCACCACATTTAATTATTATATATATTTTTAAATACATTAATAACTATATTTTTCAGAATTAAGTAAAATCCCCTTTAGCAGTTCTTTAGAATATAATAGCAAAAAGAAAAAGAAAAAAAAAATTGAAACTGATTAGCAACATAGGCTTATCTCTCCGCTTCTAGAAGGAGAGGAAGTTGTTTCATGTTGGGTTAATGTGAAAGTGACTCTCATTTCATCATCCAGGCCTCTTAGAACATCAATGCTGCACTGGATAGTTGTCATCACCATCGTCACAAATGACAAGGTTGCCCACATTTCATTAATAAGAAATGGATGTAGGGGGATTGAAAAGGGAAGGCATGAAGACGTTGTGTGGCTTCATTCAAGCCGCACAGCCACGCCAAGGTCAAAGGCTAAACTTTCTTTTATTATTAATGAATCAGAGAGGGTTACCAACTGAGAGTTTATGTTCTCTTGCCACTTGGATGGCAGTAGGTGGATCATGCAAATTATAATGGGTTTTTTGTGTTTGGGATTAATTCTTCTTCTCGTTGTTCTGATACTATGTTGGTTATCATTTCACTTAAATATTCAAATTATTAATGAAAGGTAGCATCAATGCATACATCAAAAGGGATTGAAAACAATAAAGATTGACTTTTGTGTTTCAGGTTCCTTCTTAATTTGAAGTTTGAAACTGTGTTGTGATTGTGCATGTTCATGGGTGGCAAGCAATGGTTTGGCAACTAAACTTAATTTTCAATTCTAGCTAATTGGGATTGAAATCCGAGGAGGCCCATCCTGATTCTTTGATCCCACTCGAGATGATTCTGTACAAAAGATATTTATATGTCTAGAATATAACAAATTCGAGGCTGATCCAAACGGATACCAATTCTGGGTTTTAAAACTTGCTTCCAGATCATCGCATGACAAAACCTCAATCCCTAATTGTAACAAAAGCTCTATATTCACATATAGTCATATTTGTTCTTGAGAAAATATATAGAGGGATATCATATACTTAAGGTAGTCTTGATACTATTTGAACTAAGCTCTCTTACCACTTCCCAAGCCCAACCTAGGTCACACCGGGATATTCGGCTTAGGGCTGAGGTTATCCATAATTGACCCTGATTAGGTTGGCCTGAGGTCCTGGGTTGGATTGGGCTTTGGTCTTTAAGATAGATTTTCTTCTTGAAAAAAAAAAATTTAATTATTAGTGAGTGATGTATGTTGGTGATTCAAAAATAAAAAATGTGTCATGGTGTATGTCAGTGATTAAAAAGCAAAAAATGTGAGGTCAAGTGAGTTGTGTATAATGTCAGGATGGATGAAGCTTAATGTTGACGGTTGTATTCTAAGAAATCCAAGCAAAGCTAGAGTAGGTGATCTTTTTAGAGATAGCATTGGTAGTGTTATTGATTCCTTTTCTATTTCCTTGAGAGTTCAATCTAATTTCTATTCAAGATTAAGTTGCTAATATATAGCAGCAATCATTAAGACGATGCCTCTTAGGATATCCCATTTATGAATTGAATCGGATTCTGAGGCAATGGTGTTTGCAGTTTGCTCAATTCTATTCCATGGTTTGCCTTGCAGGATTGGATGCAGTTCAAGAATACCTAAAATTGTCTCGGTGGAAAATTTCTCATTGCTATCAGGAAGTTAACAGGTTTGCAAATTTTCTTGCCAAGGAAGCGGTTAAAAGTGAGGGGACATTTTATTCTATTACCTTCCTTCAATCCATTAGGAAAAATAGCTCACAAGGCTCCCTGGCTATAGGTTCTTCAGATAGCGGCTAAGTCTTCTCTATTGATGGCAATGCCAAAGGTGAAAAAGACCCATCTACCCCCACAAGCATTGGGTATTTTCATACCCAGTTATGTCTGGGTGTGGATGGTGCAGATATGAAAAGACTCAGCTGCCTCCACATGTGGTTTCCCCAACTTTGTAATATACATGCCATGCTCAGCCCAAGACCGCCTAGCAAGCTGGAAGAGCAGGGGGAGGAAGCATTTATGTACGCCATGCAATTGGCCAGCTTCTAGCTACCCATGGTCCTGAAATTGGTGCCAAGGCTAGCCGCAGGGGCACAGACCTTTGAAGATCACCGCTCACCTACCCACACACTATCCAGATGCTCCAGTGAAGCTGGACAGCATCCTGCGCTTTCTGGTCAACTACTCCATCCTCAATTGCTCCGAGCACACCCTCGACGATGGCCGCATCTAGAGGCTATATGGTCTCACTCCAATCACTAAGTTCTTGGTCAAGAACCAAGATGGAGTTTCCATTGCTCCATTGGTCCTGATGAATCAAGAAAGGGTCACCAAGGACACCTTGTATGTTCTCCACTATATCCGTCAATTTCTTCTCTTTCTTACCCATTTTGGTTTCCTTTCTTCACTTATTGTCGCTCATTCCGTTTCTCAAATCTTAACTACCAAGAGAAGAAAAGAAAAGAGAAGAAAAAAGTACAAAAATGTACTATTTTCTTGGTTTAAGAAATTCTCATTATGTTTGATAGGTCATGAATCAAGAGAATATTCTTTTTTTTTATTTTAAAAATCACCTTTGGAAATGGAGAAGTTTTCTGTGCTGCCCAAAAAAAAAACCCTTGCCTAAAACACAAAAAAATAGAAAAGTCTTCTTTTTTTTCTTCTATTTGTAGTCATACATAACTATTTTTTTTTTTTTTTTCATTTCATTTCTATTCTTTTCTGGATTATAGTATCTTCTCGTTTCTTTTCTTTTCTTCTCTTTGCTATCAACACAACCTAAAAGAAAAGGAAAGAAAAGAGACCCTCTTTCAAAATTCCTTAATCTACCAAAAAATATATATATCTAAGTTGGTTTCATAATAAATTAAATAGATGCTAACCTGATTTGGTATGATTTCTGTTTCAATTTCATGGGTTGACTTCTATTTTGAATAGTAAAAGAGATGTTTCAATTTTAAAATATTGAAAAAATGGGTTTAATTCTTGCTTCTTAATTTTTTTTTTGCTAAAGATCAGCAAAGAATTTCATAAATAAAAAATGGATGGTGCAGAGATAAAAAAATCTATTGAACTAAAAACCCACCTTCGGCATGGCCATTAGCAGATTTTTAGCCCAATCAATAAATTACATAAACCGAAATCTGGGTCTTCTCCGAAAATCCTAGTTTACATCCAAGAAAACAAAATCAAGAGGAGTTAGCCATGAGGCTGATGCCTTAGTTCCAGCTCCATTTTTTGCAAGCTTATCAATAGCCACATTGACTTCTCTGTAACAGTGAGAGATTGTCCAATTGGTCTCGTTCAGATATTTCTTGTAAAATAACCATTGTTGTTCAAAACACCATGGAATTCCTTGATTTCTAGTGCAAGTAACCACTGCACTGGAGTCACTTTCAAACCAAAGATTTTCAATACCCATAATTCTGGCATGATGCAGACCATGAAAGAAAGCAGCAAATTTCGCCATGAAATTAGTCCCAATATCTTCATAGTACGAGAAGCAAAGGAGAGGGTTACCTTTATCATCCCAAAGAATTCCTCCTGCATCAGAAAACCCCGGATTTCCAAATGAACATCCGTCAATATTCAGTTTGTAGTATGTTGGAGGAGGAAAGGTCCAAAATAATTCTTGAATTTTTTGTGGGTTCAATCTAGTAATGGATTGCTTTTTAATGAACCGTGGTTTATTTGATGGCAAAGCAATAATTTCATGTTAAAAATAAAGCGCTACATTTTCTTCTTCTCCTAATAGTCGCACTGACACCACCACCTACACCTATCGTCGTCACCACCACCACCATCACCCATTCCCACCCTGCCATCGCCAACACCGCACTCTCTCCCGATGAAATATAGAATATCTATTCTCAAAAATTGAACTACTAAATAGATTTCCTTAGACTTGAAATATTTCCAATTGATGCAACCAAAATCATTCCAATTTCTTGACCAAAAATGTATTTGTTGACTTTTTCATGAAATCAATCTTTTTATCTTTCTTTTTTTCTTTATATAAATATATATATATATATATATATAATGATCCAAAATTGAAATTAAAATTATACCAAATCTTGCCATAGGGATTGGTTCCCTATATCAATAGAGAATACATGGGTACAACCACTCGTCCTCACACCTTTATCAGGTTACAAAGAATAAAGCATTAATATAATTCATACGCAAGAATGCATGGTTACAACCACTTGTCCTCGCACCTTTTTCGGATTAAAAAAATGAATCATCAGTATAATTCATAGTGCGCACATATTTATGGCTCATCGTAATCAACCCACAAACACAAGTGACGGAATACACGATATCATACCATCCAACACATAAAATATGGAAGACAGTTTCTTCCATCAATGGTAAAGGAATTCCCTACTTTTCCGTCTCGCTACTCTCCCTGAAATCTCTACCAACAAACGTCGCTGCTCCTCACTGTTTCCTCTCAGTGAAATCTTTGCCGAATAGTTGAAGCGATTTTGTTGAGAAGAGGGTGATCGGAGAAGATCTGCCGAGAAGACAGAGCTGCTTACTGGGTTTAACAGTTTTCTTCGCCGCTGCTGTTCATTGAGAAGACAAAGGCGACTGAACCTATAAGCGTTTGGAGGAGGACGGGTAGAGAGGATATCAGTGGGGCAAAGATCTGTGAACTGAGCAGATCCGTGCAGGTCTGGGCACCTTTCCTCAGCCATCGTTCAAGGCTTAAGCAGATTTGTGTCTACGAAACCGAGAACGAGGTTCCAGTGGAAGAGAACTGAAGGGTGAGGGAGCAGATCTGAGCAGATCAGCGCAGATCCGAGCAGATCTGAGCAGATCCGAGCTATCTCATTCGGATCTGCTTGTGTATTCTCTGCTTGTGTATCAGCAGCTCAAAGAAACATAGAAAAGAAAATAAATCCCAACTTGATCCAGTGAAGGGGTTACTTAATACCCAGTTTCCCCTGTTTTAGGAACTGTATCAGCTGCCTGAGCATCCTATGAATGAACCACTCTCGGCTGAGCAGGATGTGGCTGAGGAGGGTCTCCCAAAGGTTCCTGCTGGAGATGAAGGGAGACGCTCTTATTCTTCCGTGGTGGGGAGAGCTCTGCCGGATGTGGATAGTTTGCCAGACCCCATTCATGCGGGCACTGATACAAAGATAATTGTTCCTCAAGATGCCTATGAGGAACGCCTCCAGGGCTTCCGATTTGCTTTGATTGGCAGAGCAAATTTCAAATTCATATCTATGGATGACATCCGCAAGGAGGCGAGAGAAAACTGGAACCTCAAAGGCGGTGTGAAGATGGCTCCGATGGGGAAGGGTTACATCCTCTTCAAATTTGAAAAGGAAGGTGACATGGCAGCACTGTGGCGAAGAAGCCTTACGAGAGTCGCTGGTCACGTTCTCCGTTTCCAGCGATGGAAGCCTGACTTTGATGTGCATGCGAAGAATATCAATACTAAGCTCGTATGGATCAGATTCCCCGATTTGCCTCTTGAATATTGGCATGAGAAGATTCTACTCACTATGGCTAAGGCTGCTGGGAGACCTGTTGCACTTGATAGATGTACTCGAGCGGCTTCCATGGGATCTTTTGCTCGGGTCCAAGTGGAGATCGAAATGGGAGCAAGCAGGCCTGAGGAGATTCAAGTGGAGAGACGACAACCAGGAACGGGGGAAATTTTCTGGTTCAAACAGATTATTTCCTATGAAGATGGCATGCTTAGGTGCGGGTATTGTAAGAGAATGGGTCATAATGTGCAATCTTGCCGCCATTGGAAAGCACCAAAGAGAGGTGCAGCACCGTGAAGGACACATAGATGGTGAGACGTTTGGTGAAGAAGAAGGTGGAAGACAGGATGAAGGCCCCTGGCAGGGCGGCGACGCGGCGGAGATGGTGAGTAATGCTGGAAGATCCTCTGCTCAGCCAATGCACGGATCTCTTTCCTTCTCAAGAGCTGCTATTTTAAGACAGTCTACGCCTAATAGCATACATGGGAATCTTGAAATCATCCTTCCCTTGGAAGACAATTCTGAGAAGGAAGGGAATCTGCCAAGTGGCAATGGGATCATTCCAAATCAACTTTTTGAAGGAAGTTCTAAGGAGTACTTGGTGGAAGATAACAGCTCTGAGGCCAGCTCACCCAATGGGCAGTGCAATCCTCCATCTAGCAAGGTAGACCAGCAACTTATTGACCGTCCTATGGTGGACAACCCATTGGGCGGAACTGAATATGGATCCGACCCAGCAGACTCTGCAAGCTCCTTGTCCGAACATGACTCTCATCCTTTCAGGGAAGAGAGAAACCAGAAAGGCGCTGAGATTGAAGCTCCTAACACAGGTAGGGCCCCTGTGCCTCGTACTCTCAGGCCTCGTAAGAACAGAGCAGTGAACATTGGCAGACGGGGAGGCTGCCGGAAGACTCACGCTGGCAGAGGAGGGCGCGATCATGAATGGGAGGGCCCTGAGCATGTTGTTTCAGACTTGTCTCCATCACATATTGTGGGAGGAAGGGTGATAGTCCAACACCAAGAAGTGACAGCAATTGACAGTTTTCTTCGAGATGTGGAAGATAACTCTAATAGACCTGCGCATGAAGGTGGAATGCTGGGGCAGACTTCAATGTCTGGTCATCTGGATGCCACAAATAAGTGATTTGATGAAGGTCCTTTTCTGGAATATTAGGGGCATCAAGAAGGCGGTCGGAAGACGGGCCTTGAGAGAGTTGATTATTCAGAAGGATCCAGACCTTCTGTGTATCGCAGAACCGATGATAGGTACCTGTGACTTTCCCAATTTGTTTTTTAATAAACTAGGCTTTTACGGTGATTTTATTCATAACAATAGGCTCAATAGAATTCCAAACCTTTGGATCCTGTGGAGAAGAAATTTGAAGGTCCCTGTTTCTGTTTCTGAGTCTGAACAGCATGTTACAATTGCTTTGGATTGGGGTATGAGCCATATCCAGATTTCCTTTGTTCATGGTAGCAGCTTTGGGGCGGGGCGAAGAGCTTTATGGATGGATTTGGTGGCTGATACTCCTCAAACTCCTACTCCTTGGACTGTTATTGGTGACTTTAATGCATGCCTTCAATCTCATGAGAAACGTGGCCCAGGAAATTTCAGTTTGGGGTCGGCAGCAGAATTTGGAGCCATGGTTGACGCATGTCTTCTATCTCAGGTGCCCTCGATGGGCAGGAAATTCACCTGGACAAACAATCGATGCCGAGGTAATGTCTGTGCTGTTTTGGATAGAGGTTTTTGTAACGAAGAATGGATATCCTTTTTTCAGGACTGTTCTCAACAGGTCCTTCCTCGGTTTGCCTCTGACCATTCCCCTCTGCTTGTGGTCTCAAGTAGCAGCCAGCGCCCTCCAAATTGCCCCTTTCGATTTAATAATTTTTGGACGGATCATGAGGACTTCGATAGGGTTGTAGCTGAATCCTGGGCGGAGTGGGTTCCAGGGTCACCTATTTTATCCCTAATGTCTAAACTCAAGCGGCTCAAAGGGGCGTTAAAAGGTTGGGCGAAACAGACCTTTCCCCATTTTGAAACGGATCTCGATGAGGCAAAGAAAAATCTCAACCACGTGCAGGAGGAGATTGACAGTAATGGGTTGTCGGATCAACTGTTCCGAATGGAGGCTGATGCTAAAACGGCTCTTCTCAAGGCGCAAGAGAACCATGAAAAGCTTTGGGCAGAAAAGGCGAGACTCAGGTGGTTGACTTATGGGGACAGAAATTCTAAGTTTTTCCATCTATCTGCTAAAATGCGAAGAAATAGAAATACTATCCGATCCCTCAAAAAACAGGATGGGTCAATTGTGGAAGGGCAAACTAATTTGGGTGAGTATATTGTGGAATTCTATGAGGGATTTCACAAAAATGCTCCAACAGTCGATCATCTTGATCTTTTGGACAGCATTCCGAGGGTTCTCCAACAAGTAGACATATTTCATCTAGACTCTCTTCCTGGTAATGCAGAGATCATGAAGGCGGTCTGGGCGCTTGATCCTGAAAGCTCGCCTGGCCCAGACGGCTTCTCTGGAAAATTTTTCAGGAAGTGTTGGAGCATTGTGGAAGGTGATGTTTGTAATGCGGTGAAAGCCTTCTTCAGGACTAGTCGTATGCCTAAAGGTGTTAACAATACTTTCCTAATTCTGATCCCTAAAGTGGACGGAGCTGAGACTCTGGACAAGTATCGACCATTGTGTATGAGCAATTTTTTCTGCAAAATAATTTCTAAGGTGTTGGCTATGCGCTTAGAGAGATTTCTCCCCCAGGCTCATTTCGGAAGAACAGGGAGCTTTTCAAAAAGGGAAGCTGATCCATGACAACATTAGTGTGGCATCCGAGTTGGCGAACTTGATGTATTCTGCCACGAGAGGGGGTGGCCTTGGTCTAAAAATAGACATCAGAAAGGCATACGATACGATTTCTTGGTCTTTCCTCTTTAAGGTGATGGAAAAATTTGGATTCTCAGAAAATTGGATCACATGGCTGCATCAACTATTGGCTTCAACTAAGATTTCTGTTCTTGTCAATGGAGGCCCGCAGGGCTTCTTTGGCGTGGAGCGAGGATTGAGACAGGGAGACCCTATATCCCCCTTGCTTTTTATCATGGCGGAAGAGGTTCTCTCTCGAGGCCTGACGAGATTGACCCACCAAAAAGATATTATGCCCATTTGTGGCCCTAAAGGCGTTGTAACCCCTGGACACATCTTATTCGCCGATGATATCTTTATCTTCTCGAATGCTTCATCCAGGTATGTGGCTAACCTTAAAAATTTTCTTATGAAATATCAAGAGTTCTCTGGTCAACACATCAGCTTCGAGAAAAGCAAGCTCTTTCTAGGGAAAATTTCTCCAACTCGTAAGCAAGCCATCGCTGAGACTTTGGGCATCCCCATTTGCAGCTTTCCAACTCGATACCTTGGTGTTGAGATATTCAAGGGAAGAATCACAAAGGAGGCATTTCTGCCTGTGTTGGATAAAGTAAAGGGGCGCCTTGCTGGATGGAAAGGTAAACTTTTGTCGATGGCGGGCAGGGTGGAGTTGGTTAGATCAGTCATATCCGGTATTCCTAATCATAATTTTGGGATCTATTGGTGGCCCTCTGCTCTCCTTGTAACCATGGAAAGATAGATGAAGAACTTCATCTGGACAGGGGAAGTGGATACCTCAAAACCAATTACAGTGAAGTGGGAGTCTGTTTGCAAACCGAAGGAAGAAGGGGGTTTAGGTATCAGAAGACTCAGAGACACGAACATGGCAATGCTGTGTAAATTGGTATGGAGAATAAAGCATGAGAAATCTGCTGCCAATTCCTTTCTTAGAGCCAGATTTGTGAAAAAAGATGGGTCATTTAATAGAGGTTGTCGGCCGTCGTCTATTGCTCTGGGCATCAGAAAGGTGTGGAAGACTGTGGAGGCAAACGAACGTTGGATTATTGGGAGAGGCGATCTAGCAAATTTCTGGAAAGACAAATGGTGGGGCCCTAGGTCTATTCTTGAGGAGATTCAGACTCCTGACCTCCCCCCCCTCCCTTGCAATGCTAAGGTTTGTGATTTCATCAGGAATGGCGAATGGTCACTTCCAGAGGTCCGCTCTCACTCTCTCAGACAAATTTTCCTTGCAATTAAAGAGGTGAAGATTCCCAGTGCCCAATTTGAGGACTTATGTATATGGCAGCTATCTCCTCTTGGTTCTTTTACTACATCGTCAGCGTGGGAGGATATTAGAAGAGTTGCTCCGGCAGTGCATTGGAACTCTTTGGTTTGGCACAATAACCTCCCTCCAAGAATTGCTACTTTTGGATGGCGACTAGCTCATGAGAGACTTCCAACGGACGAGCTTATAAGGAAAAAAGGAATTTTCCTAGTCTCTCGATGTAGCCTCTGTGAGCAGTACGAAGAAAGTATGGAACATATTTTCCTTCACTGTCCTTTCTCCAGAGATATTTGGGAGAAATTCACCTCTTGTTTCGCAATTCGATGGTCTGAACATGAGTCAATTGATAGCTTATTTCAGTGGTGGAAGAGGAAATCAAGATCGATCAATTTAAAAAACTCTTGGATGATAGGGTTTACCATCATTGCTTCTCAAATCTGGAGGGAAAGAAATATCAGACGGTATGAAGGAAAAAAGAGGAATGGGATCTACTCATTTCAATACATCTGCCAGGATCTTGCTCTATATGCAGGGTCTTCTAAGGGTGAAGTGAAATCGATTGCTGATATTATGTGTTGCAGAAAACTGGGGCTGAAGATTGATAACCCAAAGATTGTGCCGCCGCTGGAAGTTCATTGGTGTAAGCCACCGGATCAGTGGATCAAAATTAATGTTGATGGCAGTTCATTGGGAAACCCGGGTCGCGCAGGAGCAGGGGGAATTGTTCGTGACAGTAATGGGCAGGTTTGTAAGGCTTTCAGTACTTTTTTGGGTGTTAAAAAAAATATATGAAGCTGAATTTAGCGCTGTCATGGAAGCAATATTGGTTGCTATGAATATGAACGCAAGGGGCTTGTGGATCGAGTCGGACTCCGCAGCTGTAGTGGCTGCAACTCAGAAGATGCATATCCCTTGGTTTGTTTTACAAAAATGGCGGTTTGCTCTCCCATTCCTTCAGTCCATTACATGGAAAATCACCCACTGCTTCCGTGAGGCGAACACTGTGGCAGATTTTTTGGCAAAGAAGGCAGCAAAATCGGGAGCCTCTGACTACTCCACCACTTTTCCCAGTCATGTATTAGATGATTTAAAAAATGATGCCTCGGGTAGGCATAGTTTTCGCTTCTGCTAGGCTCTTGCTTGTACACTCTGCTGATGGCTATGCCGAAGGTGGAGTTTGCAAGTGGCTGTAGTGGTTGCGAGCCTGCTTGATTTCCTTTCTTCTTTGGATGTATTTTTTCCTTTATTTCCTTCAATAAAATCATCCTTTAGCAAAAAAAAAAATTGGATGGACTCCTAGATTATAGCCCTAGATTTTCTTCCCCATGGTCGGAAAATTATTTCTAGTCGCACAACCCTAGAGAATATCTTGTTTTTAGTTTTGGTATTAAAGGAGCATTTTTCTATTTTGGCTAAACCCTAGTTTGTCTTTTGTAGATTTCAATAGAATAATAATAATAATAATAATAATAATAATAATAATAATAATAGTAATAATAATAAAAAATTAAGCTTTACCCTAAAAATATAAAAGGAGTGAAAAAACGGAAGAAGAAGATACATACTTGTTTATTTTTCAGATGAACAAAGCACAGCGCCACACGCAGCCTATACATGATAGACATATAGGCTATATTATTAAAACCTAACGCAATGGGAAAAGATACTCTCCAACCACGCCAGTGAGCCAACGGTTCGGGGTATCCAGGTCCTCCCATCTTAACCATCCGATGCCTCACTGGTCGCCCCAGCGGTTGGAGAGGTAAAACTGAAAGATTACATACATTGTCAATGACCATATCATGAAATGTTGCCATGCAGAAATAATAACCACCAAGCTACAGCCTCCACAGCCGGACCTTACTCCCTCTGCTCAACTCTCACCAGAAAACCTTCTTTCATTTTGGCCGACAAGTAATTTGTAAAAAAGGGATCAAAGCCCTTCTCCGCCGCCACCACCTGATACCGTCGCATTATTTCAGCAACCAACCTCTGCATCTGCAAGAACACCATCTCCTTCCCTAAACATACCCTTGGCCCTGCTTGGAACACCGGATATGAATAAGAGTCTTTCCCCACAAACTTCCACTTTCCAGAAGCAGCTTCGTCCTTCTCCTGCCACCTCTCCGGCCGAAACTCCGGCCAGTCCTTACCCCATATTGCCACTGTCCTCCCCATTGCGTAAGGCATGTATGTCACTATCACTCCTTTCTTCACAAAAGTCCCATCCTCCTCTGTGGAAAACTTGGTGTCAATTGGGACCGGTGGGTACAAACGCATACTCTCACATAACGATGCATGAATGTACACTACATGCTTCACCTCATCATAGTCTAGAGCTTCAGGCTTCTCCTTTATCTCCTTCAATATCTCCTCTTCCACCCGAAGGTTGTTAGAAACTAGCCAAAAGAACCATGTCAAGGCCGCCGACGTCGTATCCCGACCTGTTACGATAAAGCTGACAACAATATCTGTAACGAAACGTTCATCCGAGTGACCGGAACTCAAGAATTTGGAGAGAAGATCTTCTGATTGGAGTGTTTCCAATTCGAGCTCTTTCTTCTTTTTTCTGACAAGATTAGTTGCGTACTCTTTAACTGTTGAAATTGCTTCTCGTAGCCTTCTTTCGGACCCAATATTAAGTGCCCATTTCAACTTCCATAATGGTGGGAATATGGAATTAAATCTTGCACTGCTTAAATTAGTCGCATCTTCAAATGCTTCAGCGAATTCCGATACAGGTTGTGGGAGTGATGGAGATAGGCATTCTGGGTCGAACCCAAAAGCAATCTTGCAAATATTATCAAATGCAAATCTTTGAAGGATGTCTTGTAGATCAAACACTGTGTTCTTGGCAGCAGCGGCGGAAGAGAGAAGAGGGAGGAGGCGTCCGGAGAGCTCATCTTCCATGACTGTTTCGATGAATTTCCGAAGAGATTTGGTGCTGAATTCATGACTGGACATTTGTGTTAGGACTCTTATGTGGATTTAACTGGCACTGATTGACCTATTGGACCCAAGAGAATAAGGACCACTCTAATTAGGAAACTTCTAACCCTATTCTACAGTGTACATGTAATCAGTGTACTTGGCATGTTTCAATCTGATGCTGGTGTGGCTCATTGGACTACAGCTAAGAAGATCATGCATTATCTATAGCGGACAAAGGACTTCAAGCTAGTGTTTAGTAAATCTGAGAAATTTGAAGTTGTGGGGTATTCTGACTCGGACTTCAGTGGGTGTACTGATGATAAAAATTCTACCTCTTGATACATTTTTGTATAGGGAGGAGGAGCTATTTCTTGGAAGAGTGCCAAACAAAATATTTTAGCTTCATCCACTAAGCAAGCTGAGTTTGTGGCACTTTATGAGGCTACCAAGCAAGCAGTGTGGCTGAGGAATTTCACATATGAACTGAAAGTTGTAGATTCCATCTCTAAGCCTTTGCATTTGTGGTGTGACAATATTTCTGTTGTTTTCTTTGCAAAGAATAACAAGAGATCAAGCAGCTCCAAACACATTGAGATTAAATATCTTCTGGTTCGTGAGAAGTTCAACACTGGGGAGATCGTTGTTGAGTATATTATTATTGAAGAAATTGTTGTTAATCCCCTGACTGAAGCTCTTCCAGTGGGAATTTTTAAGACTCATGTTTCTAATATGGGTGTGATAGAATCTTTTGATACGCTTGTTTAGTGGGAGTTTACTTATCCTTAGTGGTATTGTAATAAGCATTATTTTGTTAGATCATACATTATGAGCACAATCTATATTGAGGATGTTTACTTTCTAGTATAGTGTTCATTTATATTCTCTCTCATCATATTATTGTATGATTATTGTGGTTTACTTTGACACGTCACAGTTAATGGCGGTGTTTAGCCAAGTTTCGTGATTTATGGCGGTATTTAGCCGAAATCCATGGAGGTGGTGGTTAACCATAGGATGTATGCCAAAGTGAGATATTAATACAAGAAAATGGTGGTTTGCCTAAGTATTGATTAATATCAAAGTTCTCTACCTATGAGGTTTTCAAGGTAGGCTGATATTTAGATCAGGAAAGGACCTATAAGGAAGGATATATCTTATGTGATCACAGTTATGATATAATTCCTTATATCTATGTTTCGAGGAGATTTGAATCGATAATTTTCTATTGTTTGTAACATTAGATAGTTATATGCTTATATTGAGGTGTATTTTCTACTATTGTTCAACAATAGAGATTATTGATCGAATCAAAGTTTGTTTTGAGTGGTATTCAATCTTGGGATTACTTGGCCAGATGTCAATGGGAAGACATCAGCATCAGTGTAGCCCAAGTGGGAGATTGTTAGGACTCTTATGTAGGCTTAACTGACACTGATTGACCTATTGGGCCCAAGAGAATAAGGACCACTCTAATTAGGAAACTTCTAGCCCTATTCTACTATGGGAATGGAATAGGGTTTAGAGATTCTATTATACATAGAATACTGACGGTCCATGCTACCGTTACTCTCATAATAATATTGTGGGAGCGTTGCTTTCTTACAAGAGCTAGTGTAGAGACAGAGAAAAGATCTCAGAGTATGAGGGTGTAGAAGATCTCAGTAGAAGGACCCATATTGTGTGGTTCTCCATCATAGTTCGTGGTGCAAGCGTCAACCTTGATTTAGGGACTTCTTTCACGCTCAACGGGTATGTGATCAATTTCTTTCTATTATTCATTATTGTATTCTATACACTGTAGGTCATTCAAATGATTCTAGGATTTAGAATCACTATCAATTTGTCTCTGAAACTTTCACTTATCAGCATCTGCATTAAAGATGCCATCGCCAAGGAAACCAAGTAGGGTGTCTCAGAAGAATTCACCTTTTGGGTATTTGTAGAATTGGGTTTTGAGGATGTGTTCGACATTGGAGGGATTAGTGGTTATGAGCTGACTATGGCCAAGAGGACGATAAAGGAGTATGTTTCCATTGGGAGAGTTTTGAAGAAGCTCTGTGGCCCATTGGCTGAACCTCTCATGATTCTTAGATATAGTAAATGAAGAGCCAACTATGGGATATACCCTTGGTAGTTTGTTGTTTTGAGATGAAGCTGAAGACTTCTTGTTTGCAGTTGAGAAGGCTTTGATGAATAAGAAGAGGAAGGGAAGAACAAAGAGGAGAACTGTAGGGAAGAACTCGAGGTTTAGCTGTGCCATCTCTAATGAATTTTACTTGGAAACACACAAACTTGATGAAAGCTTTTGTCTGTTTCACTCCTTTTGAGATGGTGCATTTATAAGCATTGGGCCATAAGTTGATCTGCGTTGAATAATTGAGATAAAGTGTGTGATTTCAGGGGTGACGTATCAGGTAATAAGAGATAAGGTTACTTTTAAGTAAGTAGCACATCTAGAAGGAAGTTTATTTATTAAAAAAAATAAATAAATGAGGGCGTCTAGAAGGACCATGGAATCGGTCTGGTCGGGTCGGGTCGGGTCGGATTGAATTGGATCAGACTGATTCTTGGTCAATACCAGCCGTATTGATGGATTAATATGGGCAGAGGGTAAAACAGTAAAAAAATGTTTGAACCTAAGAGTAGTTCTATCCGATCCAAGCAATCTGGAATGAGGTTGGATCAGTATCAATACTTACTCTATAGTAGAAAAGGAAGAGGTAACAACCAGAATCCTGATGAACGTGTGCTTAATGCACCACAACCTTACCAATTGTGCTAGGCATTTGTCGTTTGTCAAAAGATATCATTATCATACGAATTTCATCCAGAATCCTGATGAATGTGTTAATGTAAGACAATTTTACCAATTGTGCTATGCATTTGGCGTTTGTCAAAAGATATCATTATCATACAAATTTTATGAGAACTAGAATCTTGATGAATGTGTGCTTAATGCACCACAACTTTACCAATTGTGCTAGGCATTTGTCGTTTATCAAAAGGTATCATTGTCATACAAATTTTATGAGGTTAGTAAAATTATTATTACCCTCACTGAAAATATATATATATATATATATATATAGGTCATATCAAAAGGAAAAAATTATAAAATTCAAATTTTTTTTTCTTTTTTTTTAGAAAAATTCAAAATCATTTCACACCTTGAAGGAGAAGTTAAATCTCTATACAATTACGTGGTTTCATGTATGCAATATAAAACAAAGAGTAATGACATCATTCAACTCTATCATGTTGGAGGGTGTCAAGTAATCCCTTTGTATATTTTATTTATTTTCCCGATATTGTAGAATAGACTTAAGCATTTAACAAGGGCAAATTTGATATATTGACTCTAACTATATTTTAGAGCTTGTGAAATAGAAACTCTCACAAAAATATATATATATATATATATAGAGAGAGAGAGAGAGAGAGAGAGAGAGAGAACTTTTTTTTTCTTGGGTTGAACCAAATATAGAACTATATGGCATGGTTGTAAAAGGTGCACTTTGTGTCCATTGTCTCATTTCCAAAAGTTATTTAATATAAGGTTAAAAAAAGATTTTTAAAAGGTTAGAGTTGTTTAATGCATTATTACGTGAAACGATAAGATTTGCCTTCATTGGAAAAGAAAAATGTTATACGAAAAAAATATAATAAAAAAAAGTAAGATGGGAACATTTTTCCACCAACTTAGTTTATAACAAGATAATCCCTGTTGTAAAAACATTTGTAGTGCTGACCCCATCCTCGAACCTTCTTAACCATTACATTTATAGAAGTTCCTTGAGGCTAGGCTTGTAGCAACAATGTTAAATACACTCTGTGTCTAAGACAAAAGTAGCGCATTACTTAAGTGGCATAAACAAATTGGAATTGGGGAGATTGGACTCCCAAACAATTTTTAGTTTTGTAAGTTAGTTTTCATCTTTAAAAAATAGGAAAATTATTATTATCACAAAGGTTTGTTATTTTTTCTAATGGCATAAGACATCTATTCTACCACATAGATTCCATTGTAAACATTGGATAGAAATAGCATGGTTTAGATTAGCCACATGTCAAATTTCAAAGTCAAAATCAATCATATACCCTCTTTTGTATTAGTACATGTTCCTTGTATGTCCATGGATTTGTACAGGTAATCTTGGCATTAATACACACTCTTCTAACTTTGAATGGGAATAATAGTTAAAAAAAAAAAAAAAAAAAAAAAAAAAAAAAAAAACCATAAAAATGGATACCTCATATTTATGTTATGATTTTTGGAAACATTACCTTCCATTGTTACATGGATAACAACTCTTAAAAGTACTGTGGATAGAAGAAAAAGAAAGAGACTAGAGATGAACCAGGGTAGACATGACGACGTTGTGTGGCTTCATTCAGGCCGCACAGCCTCGCCAAGGTCAAAGGCTAAACTTTATTTTATTATTAATGAATCAGAGAGGGTTACCAACTGAGATTTTGTGTTCTCCTGCCACTTGGATGGTTGTGGGTGGATCATGCAAATTATAAAGTGTTTGGGATTGTTCTTTCTCCCTGCTCTAATACTATGTTCGTTATCATTTCACTTAAATATTTGAATTATAAGTGAAAGGTAGCATGCATACATCGAAAGGGATTGAAAACAATTAAGATTGATCTTAATTTGTGTTTAAGGTTCCTTCTTAATTGAACTTTGAAACTGTGTTGTGATTGTGTTCATGGGCGACAAGCAATGCATCTGGCAACCACACTTAATTTTCAATTCTAACTTATGCAAATTGAAATCGACCGAGGCTCGTCCTAATTCTTTGATCCAACTCGAGATGATTCTATATAAAAAATCTTTATATATCTTGAATATATCGATTTCGAGGTTGATCAAGACGGATACCGATTCTGGGATTTTAAACCTGCTTCCGGATCATCACATGACAAAACCTCAATCCCTAATTGTGACAAAAGCTCTATATTCACAAATGGTCATATTTGTTCTTAGGAAAATATACAGAGGGATATCATACAAGGCACTCTTGATGCTATTTGAACTAAGGTGTCAATGGGTCGGGCTGGGCTGGGGTTATGGCTGGGCTGGGGTTATGGCTGGGCTGGGTTTGTCATAACCCCAGCCCATCTCTAAGCTCTCCTAACACTGCCTAGACCCAGCTTAGGTCACGCCGGGATATCTCGGCTTAGGGCTGAGGCTATCCCTAGTCGGGCTCAGCCCAACCCAGGCTTGGTCATAATTGACTCTGATTGGGCTGGCCTGAGGTCCTGGGTCGGGTTGAGTTGGGCTTTAGACTTTAAGATGGCTTTGTTTCTTTGAAAAAAAAAAAATATATATATATATATATATATATTTAAAAATAATGAGTGGGATGGTACGTTGGTGATTACAAAAGGAAGAATCTATGATAGTGTATGTCAGTAATTAAAAGGCAAAAAATGTGAGGACAAGTGAGTTGTGTATTCGTACAGTCAGTATAGGTTAAGCTTAACGTTGACGGGTGTGCTCTAAGAAATCTAGGCAAAGCAGGTGGTTTTTTTAGAGATAGCATTGGTAATGTTATTGATTCCATTTCTATTTCCCTGGGAGTTCAATCTAATTTCTATCATATATTAAGGCGCTAATGGTAGGAATCATTAAGGCGATGTTTCTTACGATATCTCTTCTATGGATTGAATCAGATTCTGAGGCAGTGGTGTCTACAGTTCGCTCAATTTCTATTCCATGGTTTGCTTTGCAGGATTGGAGTGCGGTTCAAGAATACCTAAAATCGTCTCGGTGGAAAATTTCTCATTGCTTTCAAGAAGCAAATATGGTTGCAGATTTTCTTGCTAAGATAGCGGCTAAAAGTGAGTGGACAGTTTATTCTAATTCCTTTCCTCAATCTATTAGGGAAGAAATAGCTCATGATGCTCTCTCTAGGCCTCGCTATAGGTTCTTTAGATAGCAACTGAGTCTTCTCTACTAATGGCAATGCCAAAGGTGGAGAATTCTTTGTTGGCTGTGTAATGTCTTTTTTTTTTTTCCCCCTTTACTTTTTTTAATAAAAAAATATTTTTGAACCTTTTCATTAGCCAAAAAAA
Source organism: Macadamia integrifolia (assembly GCF_013358625.1). Taxonomy (NCBI): domain Eukaryota; kingdom Viridiplantae; phylum Streptophyta; class Magnoliopsida; order Proteales; family Proteaceae; genus Macadamia; species Macadamia integrifolia. Next base: position 200,846 of record NW_024870474.1, on the reverse strand, counting down.
GTGAGTAATGTATAAACTATATTATAATTTTTTAGGGAGAAAGACGCTGCCTGCTACCTATCTAATGTTCCCCACGCTCAGACACAAGTGGGTGAGAAAAGACTCATCTGCCCCCACAAGCGTTGGGTATTTTCATTCCCAATTGTGTCTGGACTTAAACGAGATAGATGCGAAAAAGACTCGGCTTCCCTCACATGTGCTTTCCCCAACCTTTTAATATATATGTCATGCTCAGTCCAAGGCCTCAGCCTCGGGCCTGATCTGAGCCCAAGCCTGCCCTATAAGCTGAAGAATCCAGCCCAGGCCGGTCAGGACTGGCTCAGATTGCCCCAGCCAAATTGACACCCCTAATTTTATATGTTTATGTATAAGAGAGATACAAAGGTGATCAATCTTTGAGATCTGATACACTAACTTCTCATAGACCAACCGAAACATTCAAAAATTTTGTTTTCACAAAAGATTGACAGAAAAAAAAAATAAAAAAAATTAAATAATAATAAAAAGTTTATTAAGTTCCGATGGCTAAGGTATTTCCCTTGTGCCTTGCTGCCTTTCCCTAGGATATGGTCCAATTCTAATCAAGGACTTTTAAGCGTGTAGCTACTACAACTATAATCAAACTCCATCAATTATATTACTTGTACCCACAAGGCCACAGCAGAAAAAGGGGCTAAGTTTTTGTTGGTGCATTTACCTAAAATTGGGCACAACTCTAGGTACTTTTAATTGTGTGGCTACAACAATAACCAACTGAACTTCTATGTAGCTCTCCTCTTGCCAAATAATTTTCAAGGGTAGAGGGATATTTGTTTCAACTTTATTTTCATTCTAGTGGTTAAAATTAAAGTAGTACGCTTTAAATGCAACGTTCTGATAACTTAACTGTAATAACCACAACATGTGAAGGATTATTCCTAAGCATCTAGTTTTGTACCGTAGAGGGATTATTCAGTTAGTCGTTCTGGCGTAGTGTTGGATAGGTGAGTAATACTCTTAATAAGCCACGTATGAAAGTTACAGTCTAACTCAAGTACTCAACCCATACAGCCCATCTTGTCTTACAAAGGTTCCTGCGCTAATTTCTTTTAGAATTAAAATAAAATAAAATCTTGCACATCCCTAAATAGAAAATGACTTCCTTAAAAGCATTAAAATGAAATGGAAAATCCATATGGTTCTCAACTTTGATCCATGATTAAATGTATGTAAATAAGTATATGCCAACTAAACTCAGAATAAAGTTATAAGTATTTTAAGTAAGAAAGTAGGGAAAAAAATACACACACATTTCAGAAAGAGAGAGAGAGAGAGAGAGAGAGAGAGAGAGAGAGAGAGAGAGAGAGAGAGAGAGAGAGAGAGAGAGAGAGAGAGAGAGAGAGAGAATACCATTGTTGATTGAGTATATTTAGCAATGGTAATATAATATCACCGCGGAATGTATATATTACAGACCAGTTATTTTGACATAAATAGTTGTCCATATATTTTGCAACGGAATAAAACTACTGCCCCTAAAGTCTTCTAAATGGGAAAAAAAACCCACACTCTGTCCCTTTCCCGCTCCTCACCTCTATTTTTTCTCCTTCGTCTTCTCCGACTGCTTCATTTTTCTTCTCTTCCTCTGTTTCCCCCATGATACTATGTTTCTTATTGCTATCTCCACCTCAGAAAAGGAGTGTTAAGTTCAATGATGGTGAATCTTATGCCATTGCAGACTTGCCCCAAGTAGAGGAGAGGAGAGCAAAGGGAGAGATCAGGGAAGGGTAAGGGTAAGGGTAAGGGTGGCCGTTGGGTGGGAGGCACAAGCAAGGCTAGGTTTTGCAAGGAAAGATTGTTGCAAGTGGAGTTGCAAGATGGGTGGGGAATTAGGTTGCAAGTCATGGGGAGGGTGAGAGAGCGCACGGGCTAGGGGGCTAATATTGTAGGGTAATGGCAGAGCTGGAGGTATGGGGTGGGGTGGGGTGGGGTGGTGGCAAGGTGACCGCCTTTGGTGGGGTTGGGGTGTGGCTACAGGGGTAGGGGGGCAAGGGTTCAAATGGAGTTGGAGAAGATGGGTTTCAGGCGATGTTATGGATGTTCAAGAGAGACTGGAGAGCTTGTTGGGGTGAGGGGTGGTGGTGGCAAGGGTATAGGGGCGAGGGTACGTTTAGTTAGGGTTGTCTAGGTTGGGCTAAGAAAATGGCACGGTGGTGGGACAGGACGGGTGGTTGTCGAACATGGTAACGTGGTCCACACTATTGTATACCATTAGGAGATATTTTAACTACCCTACGGGTGACATTATAACTACACACGATTGTGCATAATTAGGAGTGATATTTTAAGTATTCGAAATATACATCCTATTTTTTTGGATTAAACTTTTTTATGAAAACATAAAAAAATAAATGAACTTAAAAGAACAACTAAAAATGTAAAAAATATCAACCGTATTGTATGGAGGTCTAAACCAAGAGTTTTACCATAATGATATCATACATGCCCTTTTGTTTTCATAAATACTTTTTTTTTTTTAACTCATATTGTTTTTTTTTTTTTTTTTTTTTTTTTTTTCTTTCTTTTTTTTTTTTTTTTTTTTTTTTTTTAATACCCTTCATGCTGTCATCAAGAGTATTTTGAGGGGCATTTGTGTATTAATATAAAATTTCGTTAATGAGGTTCTCTTTTTTTGGGTAAAAAATGAGGTTCTCAAACTAATCAAGAACTTCTAGTTCTGTATGCATGAACCATTGAGACATGATTCCCAAGGCAGGCAAGGCAACAGGGATATTCCAAACGGGTGGTGCTGTGAAGGTGTCTCTTGAAATTAATCAAACTCCAAGCTCCAAAAGCCAATGAATGGGATAAGTGGAAGAAGAGGTGGAGGAAGCATTTATGTATGCCATGCATCTGGCCAGCTACTCAGTGCTACCCATGGTCCTAAAAACGGTGCCAATGCCCGCGCAGGGGCGGAGACCTTCAGAGATCACCGCTCACCTGCCCACACACAATCCAAATGCTCCGGTGAAGGTGGATCGCATCAGCGTAGGGCCGCAGACCTTCAGAGATCGCCAGCTCACCTACCCACATACAATCCAAATGCTCCGATGAAGCTGGACCGCATCCTGCACCTTCTGGTCAGCTATCCATCCCCAATTGCTCCCAGCACACCCTCGACGGCTGCTGCATCCAGAGCTTATACGGTCTCACTCCTGTCTCTAAGTTCTTGGTCAAGAACGAAGATGGAGTCTCCATTGCCCCATTGGATCTAATGAATCAAGAAAGGGTCGCCTAGGAGACCTTGTATGTCCCCACTATATCCATCAATTTCTTTGCTCATCGTACTCTTCTTCATTACCTTACTCACTAATTATCATGGATTTAGTTGTTGGTATTGGTATCTGTATTTGTATTGGTCTCTATGGATATTAATTCGACCTGGATCAATGTCAAAGAGTATCTATAAGTATCGATCATTTTTGTCCCATGCTTTTTAGAGAAAGTACTTTTTTTATTATTTTACCCCTGAAACGATACAGGTAATTGATCAGGATTGATCTCAGCCATATCAATACAATATGTCAGATACGATGCCGATACTTAAATCCATGCTTGTTATTGCTCTTTTTGTTTCTCAATCAACTACCAATTTCTATAAAAGAAAAAAAAGACCCTCTTCCAAAAATCTTTAAATCTATCCAAAAAAAATATCTAAGTTGCTTTCATATTAACAGATCTGACAGTTTGATTTTTGCTTCAATTTCATGGGTTGACTTCTATTTTGAAACTGGTTTCTCACTTGCTCCTTAATGAGCCATGGTTTATTTGATGGTAAACCAATAATTTCATTTAAAAATAAAGTGTTACATTTTTCTTCTTCTCCTAATGGTCACACTAACACCACCACCATCACCTACCGCTTTCACCACCACCACCACCATGCATTCTCACCCCGTTCTGCCTCCGCCTCCACCTCCACCTCCACCTCCACCTCCACCTCTACCATCGCCAACACTACACCTTCTCCCAGTGAAATATAGAGAATCTATTCTCAAAAATTGAACTACTAAATGGATTTCTTATTCTTGAAATATTTCAAATTGATGCAACCAAAACCATTTCAATTTCTTGAACAAAAATCTATTTGTTAATTTTTCATGAAATCAATCCGAAATTGAAATTAAAATCATACGAAATCTGGCCATAGGGATTGGTTGCCCCATATCAATAGAGAATATAGGATTACAACAATTCGTCCTCACACCTTTCTCAGGTTACAAAGAATAAACCATCAGTACAAATTCATACCAAAACCTACATAGGCACACATCAATGACTCCTCGTAATCAACCCACAAACACAAACACTGGAATACATGACATCATATCCTCAACAAATCATCCATGATTGACACAAAAAATATGAAAGACAGTTTTCTTCCACCAATGGTAAAGGAATTCCTTACCTTTTCTTGTCAATATTGGATGGACTCCTAGATTATGGGCCTAGATTTTCTTTTCTTTCTCATGGTCCTAAGGGAAATGAGGAAAAATTATTAGTCATACAACATTAGGGAGTATCTTGGTTTTAGTATTTGTGTCAGAAGGAGCATTTTCTATTATGGCTAATTCCTACTTTGTCTTTTGCAGATTTAAATATAATAATAATAATAATTAATTAATTAAACCTTATCCCAATAAAATGGGTCGACTACATGTAGATTTAAATCTCCTTCTTAATTCAGTGTAGATATGGTCGAAAAACATTTAAAAATTAAAAAAAAAATCAATATAAATATGTAATGATCTAAAAAATATAGAAGGAAACGACAAAGAAGAAGATACATACTAGTTTATTTTGTAGAGGAACAAAGCACAGCCTAGACATATAGGCTATTATTAAACCCTAATGCAATGGGGGAAAGATACTCTTCAACAACTTGGAGACCAGCGAGGCATCCAACGGCTGGGGTATCCATGTCCTCCCATCCCAACCATGCGATGCGCGTCCCAGCGGCTGGAGGTTCTGACCTTAAAACTAAAAGATTATATACATTGTAAATATCATGAAATGGCGCCATGCACAAATAAACACCAAGCTCCAGCCTCCACATCCGGACCTTACACCCTCCGCTCAACTCTCACCGGAAAACCTCCTTTCATTTTGGACGACAAGTAAGATGTAAAAAAGGGATCAAAGCCCTTCTCCGCCGTCACCACCCGATACTGTCTCATTATTCCAGCAACCAACCTCTGCATCTGCAAGAACGCCATCTCCTTCCCCAAACATACCCTTGGCCCTGCTTGGAACACCGGATATGAATAGGAGTCTTTGCCCACAAACTTCCACTTTCCAGAAGCAGCTTCGTCCTTCTCCAGCCACCTCTCCGGCCGAAACTCCGGCCAGTCCTTACCCCATATTGCCTCTGTCCTCCCCATTGCGTAAGGCATGTATGTCACTATCACTCCTTTCTTCACAAACGTCCCATCCGGTAGAACATCTTCCTCTGTGGAAAACTTTGTGTCAATAGGGACCGGAGGGTACAAACGCATACTCTCACATAACGATGCATGAATGTACACTACATGCTTCACCTCATCATAGTCAAGAGCTTCAGGCTTCTCCTTTATCTCCTTCAATATCTCCTCTTCCACGCGAAAGTTGTTAGAAACTAGCCAAAAGAACCATGTCAAGGCCGCCGATGTCGTATCCCGACCCGCTACGATAAAGCTGATAACGATATCTGTAACGAAACGTTCGTCCGAGTGACCTGAACTCAAGAATTTGGAGAGAAGATCTTCAGATTGGAGAGTTCCCAACTCGAGTTCTTTTTTCTTTTTTCTGACGAGATTAATTGCGTACTCTTTAACTGTTGAAATTGCTTCTCGTAGCCTTCTTTCGGACCCAATATTAAGTGCCCGTTTCAGCTTCCACAAAGGTGGGAATATGGAATTAAACCTTGCGGTGCTTAAATTAGTAGCATCTTCAAATGCTTCGGCGAAATCCGATACAGGCTGTGGGAATGATGGAGATAGGCATTCTGGGTCGAACCCAAAAGCAATCTTGCAAATATTATCAAATGCAAATCTTTGAAGGATGTCTTGTAGATCAAACACTGTGTTGTTGGCGGCGGCGGAAGAGAGAAGAGGGAAGAGGCGGCCAGAGAGCTCGTCTTCCACGACTGTTTCGATGAATTTCCGGAGAGATTTAGTGCTGAATTCATGACTGGACATTTGTCTTTGAAACTTCCACTTATCAGTATCTGCATTAAAGATGCCATCGCCAAGGAAATCGGATAGGGTGTCTCGGAAGAATTCACCTTTTGGGTATTTGTAGAATTGGGTTTTGAGGATGTGTTCGACATTGGAGGGATTAGTGGTTATGAGCTGACTATGGCCAAGAGGACGATAAAGGAGTATGTTTCCATTGGGAGAGTTTTGAAGAAGCTCTGTGGCCCATTGGTTGAACCTCTCATGATTCTTAGCTATACTAAATGAAGAGCCAACTATGGGATAGACCCTCGGTAGTTTGTTGTTTTGAGATGAAGCTGAAGACTTCTTGATTGCAGTTGAGAAGGCTTTGATGAATAAGAAGAGGAAGGGGAGAACAAAGAGGAGAACTGAAGGGAAGAACTCGAGGTTTAGCTGTATCATCTCTAATGAATTTTACTTGTATTGGAAACACGCAGACCTGATGAAAGCTTTTGTGCGATGGTGAATTTATAGGCGATGGACCATAAGCTGATCTGCGTTGAATAAATGAGATAAAATGTGTCATATCCGGGGTGAGGTATCAGGCAATAAAAGATAAAGGTTACTTCAAATGAATCGCAGTCATCTAGAAGAAAGTTTCTTTATTGTATTAATTTTTATTTTTATTTATTTATTGGAAAAGGGGTAGGAACTCAAAAATGAGGTGTGCTAGCATCTAATGACCCTTCTCACAAAAAAAAAGCATCTAATGACCCTTGGATATTGTGAGATCAATTTAAACTGTATGATCTTTAATTATTATTTTAAATAAAAAAAGAAAGATATCCTAGGGGTGATACGCATACCTTCTTTTGTAGGGAAAACTACCTAATTACCCACATTTGGATTTCCTTTTACCAAATTAGCCAATTATTGTTTCACTTAACAAAATTAGCCAAATTTGAGTTTTGGTTTACTGAAGTACCCAATACAGTGTATGTTTCTTGTTTACATATCATTTTGACATTTTTACCCTCCGCCCACTTGATCTTCTTTCTTCTTCTTCGAACATGGATAGGAAACAACTCCCTGCTCTCAACCTCAATATTCTCTTTATCTTCCTTACTGTTCTTAAAGATCAAAACAATGACCTTCTTCTCTTGTCTAAACCGGAATTACTAACCTGGATCGCATCATCAACAGAGATTGTAGAGGAGGGAAATCAAAGCATTAAGAACAAAAATTTTGTTTGATCCTTGTCTGGCAATGGAGGCGAGACAGCTTTGCCAAATATTGAAGAGTATGCCATACTCTGACATAGAACTAATGGTAGATTGGTGGTGTTCAAAGAGGATACCCAACGGTGCAAAATTACCAGAATTTTTCTTCTATCCAAAGGAAGAACAGAGCATCTGATTGGACTGATTTTGCAGAGATCGTGGAAGTTGCTTGTAGTTTTCGCCCTTCCTTTCCTCGTTGCTAGATGATTGATTTTTTACAGGAATTTTGCAAAGCTTGGAAACCAGATAACGATTGTATCAATGATGTGGAAGATCCAGTTAGGGGTGCTTCCAGGTTTGGTCTGGGGTAGTTGGCGGTGGAATTACAAGGGGTGGGGGGATGAATCCAGTCCATGGTGACACATCCGATGCTATTATAATTGCTGGATCCTAAGCTTGGAGTGTGAGGTGTTGTCTAGCTTCGTTCTTCTCTTCGGCATCGAGGGTTGGGTGTGAGTATTTGCAGAAGTCTTGTTCTACAAGAAGGCGTGAGGTGATTGGTGAATAAAGAGATGTCAATACCAATACCGGGTTGGTGCGCAAAAAATAATAGGATAGGGAGAGAGGGGTAGCAGGATAGGGTGAGGCACGACTGCGCGAGGAAGAATGACGGTGGTAGGGAAGGGATGAGGGTTGCAAAGTTGGACGGCGTGGTTACAGGGAATGGTGAGTAGAGAAGAGGGAAGAGGGTTGTTGGGGGTAAAAATGACAAATTATATATTTGGTTGAGTGAAGGTAAATGGAGGTTACTGTTTTTGATAGTTTTGTAAATCTAAACATTATTTTGTATATTTTTGTTAAGTGAAACACAACTTGGATAATTTTGTAAAGTGAAACCCAAAAGTGGGTAATCAAGTAATTCTCCCTGTCACTTTCATGGTTAAGCGATAATGCTTTTTGAGTATTCCTATTTTACCACTGCCTCTTCTTTTTTTCCCTTATCTATCACTGATCTTCCGACCTTTTGACGAGACTACTAGTTCCTACTTCCTACCCCCTTCTTCTTCCTGTCACCCCACCCGCCCCTACCATTTTCTCCCTTACATTCCTCTTCCTTCACTCTCCGCTCACCGCCTACGCAGATCCGTCTACCATAGAACATATTATGAAACCTCGAGCCCTAACCTATTTCATCTAGCATTGTCCATGCACCGGCGATTGGTTTCAACGGACCCACCCCATCGTTTGTGGAGTTCCCAAGATTCTAGGCTGGCTGATTTGTTTGAAAATGACGACTGCTCATTTCGCCATTCACATTTCGTCGTGAGAAGCATACATTATTGCTCAGATCTTGGTGATACCATGATCCAATTTTAATAGAATCCTTTATTTAAAAAAAAAAAAAATTTGAAATCATTCCATACAATTTTGACAAAATCTTTTATTTTATTCAGATAGGATAGCTAATTGGGAAGGATAAGAAAGAAAATCTAACCATATCGTTGCAAATCCTTTTCATTGTTGTTGCACCAAATTTTTTTTTTGCAACCAAATTCACCATTGTGAAAAGAGGGCATTGAGTTGGGAGGGATCGGGTTGCAGGGAAAGACAAAGTAGACAGGGGCGAGGTTCGACGATTGCAGGGTGAGGGTGCTTTTGCAGCTAGCCGAAGGGAATAGAATTGTCGTCATCGAGTCCACAGTCAGACACGAAGTGGGGGCGGAAGGTAAGGTAAGGCAAGGTCAAGGGTAAAATTGTAACACAATATAAGGTATACGTATCACCGCTGGTATTTCTCTCTTTTTCATTTAAAATAATAATTAAAAGGATCAAACGGAGATCTGACAGTATCCAAGGGTCATTAGATGTGCTAGCACACTTTATTCCTGGTAATGTGCTAGCATTTCTGGGTTTTTTTTTTTTTTTTTTTTTTTTTTTTTTTTAAGAAAATACATCTAGAAGGAACATAGACTCGGTCAGGTCGGATGGGTTCAATTCTCAATCAATACCGATTCTATCAATGGATTAGTACGTACAAAGGGTAAAACTATAATTAAAAAAAAAAATCTTTTAATTGAACATTAAGGGTAACACAATCCGATCAAGACCAATCTTGATTGAGATTGAAGTGATGTCGATCTTGACCGATCCCAACCCCAATTCTGTCATCTCCAACCTTGAGAAGGAAGCTCTCCATGTGAATGTTCGATTGGCACCTTTATAGGTTTATTTAGTTCTTCAGACCTTTGACTTCTCATTTTTCTTCTTATTAAAATATCTATAAGGTTTTTATCCAAAAAAAAAAAAATTAATAATAATTGTTATGAAGATAATGGTATAAAAGGGTTTTAAAAATAATTTTGAAGTGACATATCATTATCAAAATGGAATCAATTGTTTATGGATACCCATTCTATAGAAGAAAATAAAGGGGGAGGTAACAATCAGAATCCTAATGAGCATGTACATAATGCACCATAGCTTCACCAATCATGTTAGGCAGTTGGCGTTTATTAAAATGTATCATTGTCATACAAATTTTATGAGCTCGTAGGTGATATGACACTATTACCCTCATTGAAAGAAAAATAATGTGGATCATATCACAAAATTACAAAATTAAAAATTATTTGTCACCTTGAAGTTTTTTTTTTTCTTTGCTAAAAGTCAACAAAGGTATATCACTAATAATGGGAGAAAGAGATATAATACATAAAAAATACCATTAGTTCGGTTATCCACCTTCGACCCATTAGAAAGGAAGCAATCCAATCAAAAAGAAATTACATAAGTCGAAGTCTGAGCCTTTGATGGAAATCCCACATAACTATGTGGTTTCATGTGTTCCGTGTATAAGACAAAGAGTAATGACATCATTGAACTCTATCATATTAGAGGGTGTCAAATAGCCCATTTGGGTACCTTTTATTTGCCTAATATTGTATAGTAGACTTAGATATTCGAAAATTCCATAAATTGACTCTAACTATATTTTAGACCCTGTGAAATAGAAACTCCCACCAACCCCCACCTCTCACCCCAAAAAAAAAAAATAACTCCAAACATAGAACTATATGGCATGGCCGTAAAAAGTGCACTGTCTCTCCAAAGTATTGAATTAGAATTTTTAACCATTTTTTCTCCATTTTTTTTCCCTAAATATAGGGGTAAAAATGGATTTTCAAAAGGTTACTGTCATTTAATTTAGTATTATGCGAAATAACAAGATTTACCCTCATTGAAAAAAAAATTTATTATACTAAAAGTGCAAAAAAAGTAAGACTGCAATTTTTTTAACCAAACTACAAGATAATTCCAATTGCAAAACATTGTAGCCTTGACCCCATCCTCTAACCTTCTTAACCATTGCAGTTATAGAAGTTACTTGAGGCTAGGCTTGTAGCAATAATGTTAATTACACTCCGTGGCTGAAATAAGAATAACGCAATACTAAGGTGGCATAAAAAAATTAGAGTAGGGGAGATTGGATAGGAATTTCATTTCTTTCTTGTATAGGGGGGAAATCACTATTCATTTCTTGAAATTAAAATATAATTAGAGAGAAAGAAAAAAGAACGCCAACTGATCATGCCCTCTTACGTCCACACACAAGGGCACCGAAATGATCACCCACCCCTCCCTAATGGATACACACTCCCATTGGCCCCCTGTGTTGGTGCATGCCATAGGACCAGGTAGTGTTTTTACTCTCAAAAAAAATTATATAGAAAAAATATTTCATTTAAAATATTATTTATATGAAATTTTTTATTAAAAAAAAAAAAAAAGCAAACAAGGTCTCAAGAGAATAATACTTTGAAGGAAGAACGAGGAATTCCTTAACTGATGGACTTCAGTGTGATAGGATTTTAAATAAGTAGATAATAATGACCTTGGGTATTTTCTTCAAGTGGGTGAAAGATTTTTTTTTTTTTTCCCCTTTTTGATAGAAGGTGAAAAAAAAAAAATTCTCGAATAAGTAAGGTGAATGAAGACTCATACATATGATATTATGCCATTAATTAACAGGATCCACAAAGTAACCATATTTGTCACTTGCACGGACCTACAAGTTAGTTGAATAGTGGAAGTTTCTTCATCCTTTTCTTTTTTTTTCACTTCTGCCATTTGCATGTCTCTAGAATCTGTGAAATATCCTTTTGGTTAAGAATGAAATGGAAAGGAGAAAAGATGGCACACCTCCCGTGGTGGAAGAGTAAAGGAGATATTTAATTGAGTGCATCCCAAAAGAAGAAGAAGAATGTCATCTCATTTTGGGTTTTGGTGGGCCTAAATCTTTTGCTTCCACGGGTGTCTTCAATTTTTATTTTAAGGGTATTAATTGATTGAATTTTGGTTATATTCAAGGTGGTGACGGATAAAATTGAAATCAAACTATATACTTTGTGTCACAAACTCTTTGGTTGACTTTATATGCCTTCAAATGTTTTTGTGAGTTTCTTAAGGGGCTGTTTAGATTCGAAATTGATTCCCAAGAGCTCTATTTGTATTACAAGGGACATCTACAGTTTTACAGGGAGTGATCATTGGCATGACTCAGCTCCACCAACTCCTTAAGGTTCTACATGTATTTTCAAGTTCGTGATGTCATATATGTTAGGAGTTAACAACCCAACAAAACAACAATATAGTAAAACACAATAATTTATGTGGTTCATCCAAGATGGGCTATGTCCATGAGCAATAAACTACAAGTTCTACTATTCTAATGTAAAATTCACAAACCCTCACACGCACCTCTTTACAATATCACTATGTATATTTAAAGTTAAAACATACTAAAATATAAAGAAACCCTAATTCCTAAAAATATAAAATTGTCCATAGTATGCATAAACACCTCCGAAAAATGCTATTAGATAAGAGTAAATAATATTTTTTGAATTAAACTGAGATCAAGCTTCAAAAATAACAATATATGATGTTTAAATTTTTCATTATCAATTATAATTTATGTATGATTCAGACAAGTATCTTGCTCCTCGTATTTACATATAGTTCAGTTTTGGATGAATATTTTCAACACTTGTGCTCTAGTGTAGAACTTTGAAAAGTTGTTCCATATTCAGTCAATGTGAAAGTGAAAAGCAACATGGGTAATTTATCTCGCCCACTTCTAGGAGGAGAGGGAGTTGTTTCATTTTTATATTCTTAAATACCGGGATCAAAAGGGAGTTTCAAAAGATTAACGTTATTTGATGTAGTATTATGCGAAATAACAGGATTTACCTTCATTGAAAAAAAGAAATTTGTTATACTAAAAGTGCCAAAAAGGTAATACTGCAATTTTTTTAACCAACTACAAGATAATTCCAATTGCAAAACATTGTAGCATTCATTAACCTCCATCCTCTAACCTTCTTAACCATTACAGTTATAAAAGTTCCTTGATGCTAGGTTGTAGCAACAATGTTAATTACACTCCGTGGCTGAAATAAGAGTAATGCAATACTAAGGTGGCATAAAAATATTAGAGTCGGGGAGATTGGATTGGAATTTTGTTTCTTTTCCTGTAAAAAAAAAAAAATCAATATTTATTTCTTGAAATTAAAAATATAATTAGAGAGAAAAAGAACACCACCCGATCATGCCCTCTTATGTCTTTTTTTTTTTTTTTTTGTTAACCAAGTTGTCTGAGCCAGCTTACGTGCACCTCGACTAATCATCGGGGAGATCATGCCCTCTTACGTCTAGACACAAGGACAGCAAAATGATCACCCACCCCTCCCTATTAGATACACACTCCTGTTTGCCCCCCTTATGTTGGTGCATGCCACAGGACAATGTATCGTTCTTACTTTCAAAAAAAAAATTTATGTAAAATATTATTTATATGAAAATTTTTATAAAAATGCAAACAAGGTCTCAAAAGAAAAGAGTAATTCCTTCACTGATGGACTTCATTGTGGTAGGATAGTTGTATATTTCATATCTCAAACAGATAAGGGAATAATTTTTTTTTTTTTTTTAGAAAATAAGGGGATAATAATGACCCCATAGTCTTGAGTTTTCTTTCACGTGGGTGAAAGATTTTTTTTTTCCCTTTTTGATAGAAGGTGAAAAAAAAAAACTTTCTCGAATAAGTAAGGTGAATGAAGACTTATACATATGATATTATGATATTGATTAACAGGATCCACAAATTAACCATATTTGTCACTTGCACGGGCCTACAAGTTAGTTGAACAGTGGAAGTTTCTTTGTCTTTTTCTTTTTCTCACTTCTGCCGTTTGCATGTCTCCAGAACCTGTGAAATAACTTTTTGGTTAGGGACGAATGGAAAGGAGTATAGATGGCACACCTTCCGTGGTGGGAGAGTAAAGGATATATTTAATTGAGTACATCCAAAAGAAGAAGAAGGAGAAGTCATCTCATTTGGGTTTTGGTGGGCCTAACTCTTTTGCTTCCTTGGGTGCCTTCAATTTTTACTTTAAATGTATTAATTGATTCAGTTTTAGATATATTCAAGGTGGTGATGGACAAAATTGAAATCAAACTAAAATACTTTGTGTCACAAACTCTTTGATTGACTTTATATGTCTTCAAATGTTTTTGTGAGTTTTTTAAGGGACTGTTTAGATTCGAAATTGATTCCCAAGAAATCTATTTGTATTATAAGGGACATCTACAGTTTTAATGGGAGTGACCATTGGCATGACTCAGCTCCACCTACTCCTTAAGGTTCTACATGTATTTTCAAGTTCGTGATATTATATATGTTAGGAAATAACAATTCAACAAAACAACAATATAGCAAAACATGATAATTTATGTGGTTCATCTAAGATGGATTATGTCCACGAGTGATAAAATATAAGTTCTACTATTTTACTGTAAAATTCACAAACCCTCACACGCACCTCTTTACAATATCACTCTGTATACGTAATGTTAAGACATATTAAAATATAAGGAAACCCTAATTCTTAAAAATATAAAACTGTCCCTAGTATGCATAAACATCTCCAAAAAATGGTATTAGATAAGATTTTGAATTAAACTGAGATCAAGCTTCACAACTAACAATATATGATGTTTAAATTTGTCATCATCAATTATAACTTGTGTTTGATTCACACAAGTATTTTGCTCCCCTTATTTACATATAGTTTAGTTTTGGATGAATATTTTCAACACATGTCCTCTAGTGTGGTATTTTGAAAAGTTGTTCCATATTCGGTTAATGTGAAAGTGAAAAGCAACATAGGTAATTTATCTCGCCGGCTTCTAGAAGAAGAGGAAGTTGTTTCATTTTTGGTTAATATGAAAGTGACTCTCTTTTCTTAAGTCAGATCTTTCATCAACCATCAATGCTGCACTAAATGGTCGACATCACCATCGTCACAATTGGAAAGAGTGTAGGATTGAAGAAGGAAGTCATGACGACATTGTGTGGTTTCACTCAGGCTCCACAGACACCCCAAGGTCAAAGGCTAAACTTTATTTTATTATTAATGAACCAGAGACGGTTACCAACTGAGAGTTTGTGTTCTCTTGCCACTTGGATGGCTGTGGGAGGATCAAGCAAATAATGCAGGCATGGACAACGAAGTTAGAGTTCTTGAAAATTTCATGACAAAAAAGTTTGGACTTCAATAATGGGTTTTTAGTGTTAGGATTTGATAAGTCTTCTTGCTCTGATATCATCTTTGCTATTGTTTACTTAAAAATTTGAATTATTAATAAAAGGTAGTGTCAATATATACATCAATAGGGATTGAAGATGTATGAAGCAATATCTTAGTGTTTCTGGTTCCTTCTTAATTGAAGTTTGAGATTGTGATCTTGGGCGGCAAGGAAAGCATTAGGTAACCAAACTTTCATGTTATTTATTGAGGGTTGAGTTTTAAAAATCGGATCAGTCAATTTTAGTTGATTTGGATCAAAATCAGCTCGACCCATCCTGATTCTTTGACCCAGACAGATAGCAATTCTGGGTTTTTAAACCCTGCTTCCAGTTCATTGCATGAGAAAATCTCAATCCCTAATATTAACAAAAGCTCAGTCATATATTTTTTTTTTTTTTAAAAGGATATATATAGAGGGATATCGCATAAGGCACTCTCGATGTTATTTTGAATCAGGGATGTCAATGGGCCGGGTTGGGCTGGGCTGGGATGGGATTTTAAACCCAGCCCAACTCTAAGCTCTCTAAACTCTGCCTTGGGCATGGCTTTGGGGTTTAGTCTTTTGGATGGCTTTGATTCTTAAAAGAATAAAAAATAATAATAATGAGTCAAAAGGTGTATGATGGTGATTAACAAGTAACGAATGTGTTGTAGTGTATGTCAGTGATTAAAAAGCAAAAAATGGTAAGGACAAGTGAGCTGTGAATATGACATATTATAAATTTTTAGGGAGAAAGAACCTTGCCCGCCTAGTGTTTCCCATGCCCAGATACAGTTGAGTGCAAAAAGACCTAGATGCCCACACATGTATTGAGTATTTTTACACACAGCATGTCAAGACATAGAGGGTGTAGACAAGCAGCATTCCTTTCCCTAATTTTTTAATACACATATTACATAGGATCAGGTTGGGCCAGGCCACGCTCAGTATAAGGCCTCAGCCTCGGGCCTGATCTCAGCAAAACCCACCCTATGGGCTGAAAAGCTCGACTAGGCCCTGAGTGTGGGCCTAGATTGGCCAAGCCAAATTGACACCCCTTAAATTGTCTGAGTTCACGCTAACCTTCACTATGAGGTACTTCTTCTTATTCTCACCTAAGGGAATTTCTTCCAAATCAGGATTTAGATTTTTAAATAAGGGAAAAAGTTTTTTGTCCACGAGGGCCTTTGTCCACACATAAAGGGGACGTACAATGACCACAATGCTCCTTTTAGGGGGACACACCCCTGAATGTGAACGCATGGGCTCTCGTAGACAAAAAACACTGCCCCTTCAAACAATTACTTAACTATAGCAATCATATCAAGGGACTAAAGCTCTGTATGGAAATGTTAAGAAAAAATCAATTTTTATGTTTTTTTTTAATTTTTGGGACAGAAATAGAATAAATCCATGGTGTAATGCTTTGTTTCGTGTACGACTGGGCAGTCTGTTGGGTCTTGAGCCTTTTGCGTAAGTATTTTCAAAGGTTTTAGCTCATTATCAACAGTGGATTCATTCTCCATCGACCAGTTCACACTACAATCATCTCTCTGATTCATCCAATATTTACATTATTTTACAGGATTGAATTTAAAAAGATTGCCAAGCTATTGTTGATTGCCACTTGAACCTCAAGTACAGATCCAATATAATTTTTTTTTGTGCAAGTAATTTGACATGGTAATTATTCATTCTGAGTCTCCAACCAACAATGAGGAGAGATAAAAAAAAAAAAAAAAACAAAAACAAAAACAAAAAAAACAAAAAAAAACAAAAACAAAAACAAAAACAAAAACAAAAAGAAAGAAAAAGACATCTAGTGTACAAGGTTTCTGCATATGCAAGTTTGAGGGGAGGGGGAGGAAAACTACGCAGTCTTACCTTGAGAACATAAACACAAACATAGGAATAGTGAAGTAGGGAAAACGGTGGTATTTATCCTCCAGACAAGTCTCAAGCCTCAAAAGTCATGATGGACAATTGAACTTGATTCAACTTAATTCAAACTTATCCAAACTAAACAGGATCGATTACATGGATATTCTCCAATTAGTTTTATTCAAAATCATACATGATTCTAATTATAATTCTAAGCATTACATGTCCTTCCTCATCCTTTCTTCTATGGTTAATTTAGGTCTACTTTTAGTTCTTTTAGCTCATTCAATTTGCAAATAAACCACTTCTTTGTATTTAAGCATTCAAAGGCCTTTTCTCGCACATGTCCATAACACCTCAACTAGATGATTGACCAACATAATCATTTGTGGTTTTCATTTTAGATGTTTAATTGCAATTAGTTTCTCATGGCTTTTGAGCAAATCTAACAGGAAGAAATCTAATTAAGTGCATCAAAATTCGATCACAAAAAAAACCAATATAAATCAATTACTAGTAGATCAAGTTTTCCTAAGGCCATGGTGAATTCACCATTGCCCATCGCGACCCCAAACAATAGGACAGAGAAAGGGGGGTCCTATCGTTCAGCCACTAGTAAAGAAAAACTTTGTCCATTACTAGGTCACTTGAGTTTGAAAGCTCACAAGGAAGATCAACTTATCTGTTTAACTTCTAAATGTTGGATTTATGAGCTAAATTAATTATTCAGGTTGATTAAATGAGTGAGAGTCAAACTGCATGAACCGATTCGGTCCACTCTTAAGTTTAGGGATATGTTGACCCAACCCATTGTGGTTTAAGGTTTTGGGTGCAAAACAGTATTATAAATACTAGGTTTTGGGGCCCTACAACCATTATTCATTATTCCCTACTTTACCAGCGATGGGAGTGACCAACACCGATCATCTTCAGCATACTAGGTGACAGGTACACATATTCTATGTTTTGATCTAAATATTTGTTTTTATTTCTCGTGTTCTAGTTGTCTGTATGGGAATCAATTAGGGTCGGATATGAAACCTTAATAAGATCTAACAAGTGGTATCAAAGCGACCCATAAAGAACCATAATCAATTGGTAGAGTTGTAATTTTTATTAATCGTTCAAATTATGAAGTGATTAAATTGTTGAACGATGAATTTGAAATTTTTTTTTTTTTTTTTTCAATTTGATTTGGTTTTGGATTTGATCAACTTTGACGTATGAGGGTTTTTAATTATAAAGTATTGGTTCTTTTTTTTTCTTTTCTTTTAAATACTAATACGGTGATCATCAGGATAGGTGAATGTTCGTAAGGATTGAGGGTAATAAATGATTTCCCATCAATTTTTTCATCGTTGATAACTGGGTTTCTCTCATTCCCACATAAGAAAGGTTAAGGATGGAGATTTAAAGATAATTCTGAATTTTAATTTATTAATATTATAATATTTACAACATTGGAAATTGAATCCAATTCAATTTGGGAGGTGGTTTTGAAATTTTGGACTCCTTGGAGGGGAGCATATTTTACGTGATGAATGGTATACAGATGTTAAGAAAAAAAGAATCTGCAGAATAGTTGCAAGTCGACGGCGACTTGTTTGTTTTGAAGGGAAAAAAAAATGGTGAAAAACGAATTCCATTGAAATTCGTTATCCTGTTTGATGGTAACAGCTATAAAGGTATTTTATTATGTAAAGTGGGTAACAAGAGATTTTATTTTGACACTATCACTCTAAGGTGTATTATTATATATTGTAATAATAACTAAATAGAACAATTCTGAAATGTATTGGGCCAAGTTATTTTGGGGTTTTTATTGAGCCATGGATTTAAAATATACACGGGCTTTGATTAATTAAAGGGCCTTGGGCTAAGTTTTAATTGAATAATGAAAGAGTTAAGGCTCATTGTAACTTAAAGTGTTTTTAATTTGAACGGTTTTAATTTGATTTTTGATGGACTGTTTCTTAAGCCTTATAGACAAGCTCACATTTTGCATAAGAATGAGTTTTCTTTGTTTAAAATAAATTGGACTTTAAATTTGAAGCCCAAATTGGGCTTGGGCTGTTTTTCCAACATGCTGCCCATATTGGGCTTTAACTATGGTAAGGCTCGATTGGGATTTTTAGTTCAAAAGGGTGGGTCATGTGTTTATCCCGAATAAGTTCAAACATTGGGAGCTGGAATGGGTTTTACTTTTAAATTCATTTAGGCTTATTTCTTACTCTGCAAGTGTGGCATTTTTATTTTTTTTTTTGGCTTAGAATTTAATGGGCCAAGTTGTTATTGAGTTTTATTTAAAACTTAATGGGCTTAGCCCCATGGCGTAATTAAATAACTATGGTTGAAATGAATCAATCAATCCAAAAAGGAGTCATTGAACCAAACCAAAGATGAGCCAATTGGGTCGGGTCGATTCGAATACTTGACCCATTGACTTGGAAAATGATTGGTTTGGGTTTTGCCAAACATTGTGGAAAAAAAAAAAAAAAAAACTTAAGTCCTAATTTTTTCTTCTTAAATGAACAGTAACTTAATGACTTGTTTAAATTATAGTTCATTAAAAATCCCAAGGTCTTGTGAATTATAAAATACCATTGGTCATCATGATATCACTTTATCATATACTTGGAATGTTATAAGAAAAAAAAAAATAAACTGGTCGAATCAGTGGAAAGATGGATTTATGTACTATGACATGATTTATATGGTTCAATCAGTGGGAGGATGTTCAGTATTTTGGATTGCTTTCGATACAAGAAAAGAGGCTCAGATTTTTGTACCTTAATTATTTCGGAACAATTATAATGTTTTGTCTTTGTCTTGATTCGATAGCGGCTTCGAAATTGTATTTCTGTTTATGCATGTTTTTGCATTGTTTTAGTTTTACCATGATATTGAAAAGTCATTTATGAATGACATAAATAAAAAATTAATGGCATTTTATGTTTGTATGTCACATTTGTAACTCCCTATGATAAATAATTGATGTTGAAATTAAACTGGGTGCAAACTTTCGTACATGTTTGGCTGCATAATGCATTTCTAGGGGCCATGAAAGGATGAGGTATAATCTATCAAAGTGGCACATCTTATTCTTCTATGGTTTTCCTTGGGGCAACAAAGTTGATAACATTTGTCAAAAAATCATGTCATCCAAGTCAAATCAAATGACAGTAATCTAGAGGTTTCTAAGCCCAAAGGTCAGGGCATCTCAAAAATTGTTGTCATTTTCATAGTATATATGGATTTGCAAGGGGACCAATGTATTTTTAGCCCAAAAGATAAGGATGTAGTTACCATTGTGACTCTTGTATGATTTTTATGTCCTAATGACACATTTAAATGTATATTCTTATACATAGATATATCTCCAATGGGAAAAACATAACAGGATTGAGGGAAATCCACCAATGTGGTATATTCAATTCGATTGTGTTTTTTCAACAGTAAATGTGTCATTTCTCAAAGGTGATGTCATCAAAGTTTGTGGACATTCAATTTAATTGTGTATTTCTTGATAGTAAATATGATATTTTTCCAAATGTGATGTCATCACATATTAGAAAAGGACACTGACTTATGAGTTCTTTTACTCAAAGGTGATTGAATTCTCAAAAATTGTTGTATTTTTCACAGTTAATACAAAAAATAGGAGGACCAATGAATCCTTATCCTAAAGGATAGGAATACAGTTTCAATTACAACTCTTAGTCACTGACAAGATGTTGACATGCTTATTATTACAAAGGTTTCTCTAGTGGAAGTATTCAAATATCATGTTTTTAACATGGGTATTATTAAGTTTTGAAATGCTTGGTTAGTGGAAGCTTTGTTTCTTGTCGATTACTTGTTTATGTTTTGAAACCTTAGCCGCATGTTTTAGAGCAGAGTTTGAAAAATTATGATTATGTTTTAGCATTTATATAATGTACAGTTATTCCATTTATTAATTGATTTATCATTTCATTTGAATACGTTTTATATGCAATAGTTGCCTCAGTTATAGGCAATATTTTTACCACAGTTTAAAAGGCAGAATTTGCCACAATTCAAAGGCAACGTTTGCTACAGTTATAGGTAGTAATTGCCACAGTTTAAAAGGCAGTACTTGCCATAATTGAAATGCAATGTTTGCCACAATTTATAAGCAGAAAGCCACAGTTAGATATTAACCTCACATCAAAAACGATTTGCCACAGTAAATGTTAATATCATAATTAAGGACCTATATGAAATGACAACAGTGTTATTTGAGAAAATGTCAATATTTTCATGTTAACATCCCACATAGAGTCGTGTTGAGAAATTTACTTATGTTTGTAATAACAGAAAATTGTATGTCGTATATTGAGGT
>NW_024870474.1:126608-179560 GCF_013358625.1 Macadamia integrifolia | reverse complement strand
TGATATTGAAAAGTCATTTATGAATGACATAAATAAAAAATTAATGGCATTTTATGTTTGTATGTCACATTTGTAACTCCCTATGATAAATAATTGATGTTGAAATTAAACTGGGTGCAAACTTTCATACATGCTTGGCTGCATAATGCATTTCTAGGGGCCATGAAAGGGTGAGGTATAATCTATCAAAGTGGCACATCTTATTCTTCTATGGTTTTCCTTGGGGCAACAAAGTTGATAACATTTGTCAAAAAATCATGTCATCCAAGTCAAAGAAAATGACAGTAATCTAGAGGTTTCTAAGCCCAAAGGTGAGGGCATCTCGAAAGTTGTTGTTATTTTCACAATATATATGGATTTGCAAGGGGACCAGTGTATTTTTAGCCCAAAAGATAGGGATGTAGTTACGATTGTGACTCTTGTATGATTTTTATGTCCTAATGACACATTTAAATGTATATTCTTATACATAGATATATCTCCAATGGGAAAAACATAACAGAATTGAGGGAAATCCACCAATGTGGTATATTCAATTCGATTGTGTTTTTTCAACAGTAAATGTGTCATTTCTCAAAGGTGATGTCATCAAAGTTTGTGGACATTCAATTTAATTTTGTATTTCTTAATAGCCGCCTCCCTCTGCGGCCGTGAAGATGCAGAAAGCGATGAAAGCCGCCATGAAACCCACCTGGTTCCGATGACCTCCTCTGGGGAGCAGGTTGAACTGGACCAACCGGGCAAATAAGCGAACCTCAAGGTAGAAAGACGTCTCGGACTCCGGACGGGTGCTGCTACCGCAGATAGTCTCGTAGATGAAGTCCAGCGTCGCCAGGCTCATGAACGGTCCCAGAGGCTTACTCCTGGGAGGACTGTAGTATCGATGTCCAGCCGCTGATATACCCAGGATGCTGGCCAAGGTGCCCACCGTCAACTGGATGTCCACCCCCTTCACCAAGCTGCTAATGGTGAACTCCCCGTACGGATACGACACCTCCAGGTTACAATAGAACCGACAGACTAGCTGCTCGTAGCACGGTCGGTCTACATGAAGAATAGAGTCCCAGCCCAATGCTGAGAACCTCTCCTGAAGCCTAGCCTTGTGGAAGTCCTCGACTACCACGGTCTTCTCCATCATCACTGACCCCTTCAGGAAGTTGGGCCAGTTGGCTGCTGCCTCTGCACTAAGGAAGTGCTCCTCATCATAGTCTGAAGGGTCAGACTGGGCAGGTGCGGGTCTCCCTGTGCAAGGGGCTGAAGAGCTGGTCTCCGCACTCTTCCACTTAGAAGCGGTGGTCTTGCGTCGTACGCCAGAGGATGATGGTCCTTTACCGGTGCGAGATGACATTCTGGTAAGAAGAAAAGAAAATAGGGTGAGTACAGAAAGGAAAATGACAGCAGCATTAAAAAGGGGAAATCCAAAACCAAATTCATGCAAACCGAGAACGGTGACAAGCTAGGAACGATAGGGAGCTAATGGATATGATGCACGGTAGGTGACAACGCAGAGAAACATGCGAAAACAGTAAAATGACAGCAAAAACAAAGAGCATAAATAAAACGAGGGAATTCAAGTCCAATGCGCAAATTCGAACATAATGGAGAACAACCGGAAACCAAAGGACTAAGACGAAATGACATAGTAGTGGGGTCACGAAAGTGCAAGAACATACCCAAATAGACTATGGAGTTCTATGAATACAAGTATGGGATGAAAATCAAGGAAACCAATACAAAAAGAGGGATTTTCATGGAAATACATGGGGATTTCAAGCATAATGGATGATTCATGAAATCTAAAGCATATCTAGCATAAATCAAATGGAATGCATCACAAAAGAGTCATCAATTGAAGAAAAGGAGTAAAAAATTTAAGAAACCCCCAAATTTGGAAACCTAGGGCACGAATTGGGGTTTTCTCCAAATGAAGAGATACAATTCCTATAAACTACAAATGACCACAGTAGAAGCATCACAATCACATGGAAATACTATTCTATGGTGAAAAATATGAAAAGGAAACCTAGAAAGTAAACCTTATGCATGCATTCTACCCCAAATGGAAATTCTGAGAAAAGAAGAAGGAAGAACTTACTTGAAGGAGGGTGAGTTGACTCTTCTCTAAAGCGCCGAGTGGATGAGTAGACTCGCGAGTAGAAGCGCTGAGGAGACCTCCAAGATCGCCCAAGGAAGAAAGGAAGAAAGAGAAAGGAGATGGGGAAAGAGGCAAACAGAACAGGGCCTGTAGGGCCCTGTTCGTGTTTTTACACAGGCAAGACCGGCGGGTATGACCGGCGGGCCCCTACCTGCCGGTGCCACCCGCCGGTGTGAGGCACTAGGACCGGCGGGCTCGACCAGCGGGCCCCTACCTGTCGGTGCAGCCCACCGGTTGTGAAAATTTGGAAATTTTGAAATTTTTTTTTCTTTTCTCTTTTTCTTTCCTTCCCTCCTCCTAGCATGATTACATTGATCCTCATTATTGATTATTATTCCTATGATTAATGTGCTATGGTCAAGTGGGACCATTGACATATCTGTTGGGGCCTTTGCCCTGTATCTTGGAATTAAGCTGCGGTTATTTACAGGCTATCATACACTACCACACCTTATGTGAGGGCATAAACTTGTGTGCCAAAATCAATTCTGCGGTGTTTAACCCGTATGGTGTGTGATATGTTCCAGGTACAGGGATACGATGGTACGTACTAGATCCGGTAGTAATGCCCGAGGTACCTCGCGGGGTCCTCGTCCGGTCGGTCGACCACAAAATCCCAGGAGGTCCCGCTCTGTGGGGTATACCTCACCTCCACTACCTCCAGAGACTCTTGGTCAGGGTGGAGCACATGGGGACCCACCTATGACTACACTCCCGGACCCTCCACCGGTTATTACACCGGGAGATGTTGCTATAATAATTCAGCAGTCCCAACAAGCTTTTCAACAACAAATGCTTCAGCAACAGCAAGCATTTATGACTGCTATCTAGCAACAGTTGGACTTTTCTCAACCGGGTCAACCTCCCGGGGTACTCACTCCACAGGACCCGCCTGTAGGGTCGGGAACGGGACCACAAGTGGGGGGTACACCTCCAATCCCACCATTCGGTGTTCCTCAGTATGGGATGCCTCCTCCATACTCCTACTATCCGGCCTATGCTCCTAACTTCCCGCCGACGAGTAATACGTCAAGGGTAGTGGAGTCATTCAAGATGAACTTACCACCTGTATTCTCTAAGGTGGGGAGTGATCCTCTGGAACCGGATCAATGGATCCAAGAATTAGAGAAGATATTTGAGGTGCTTGAGTGCACGAATGCACAGAAACTCATTTGTGCTGGTTTGCAACTCAAGAAAGAGGCAAATTCTTGGTGGCAAGCCTCCAAGCCGATATTGTTGGCTGCTCATCCAGAACCCACTTGGGAGCAGTTCAATGAGTTGTTCTTAGACAACCATTATCCGCGCAGCTTCAGAGACCGAAAGGAGACTGAGTTCATGGCCTTAGCTCAAGGAGGTAAGACTGTCCTTGAGTACCAACAGCAATTCGAGAGTTTGTTCCATTTTGCCCCAAGGCATATGAGGACAGCTGAAGAGAAGACAGCAAGGTTCCTAAAAGGCCTAAAAGCATCTATTGGGTCTGTACTTGAGGTCTTAGATTTGACCGAATATGGCCAGATTGTGCAGAAGGCCAAGACCATGGAAGATAAGCAAAAGGGTGAACAGTCCCTCACCCCTGGACTGTGGAAGAGAACAAATCCATTCTCGGATATGGGAAATTCCTCCAAGGCATACTGCGGATCATACAGTTCTGGGCCTATGTATAGGCAGCCCTATAGGCCATCTGGCTACCCTCCTAGGCCAGTGGGTGATTCGGGTTCCACCTCTTTTAGCCCGAACACTAGTGTGGCACCTACGACTCCAAGGCCACCCCGACCTCCATCTGCAACAGGTCAAGTGCAGAGGGGCCCCGCTCCAGTTTCGACATCTCAGATTCGTTGCTTCAACTGCCATTCATATGGGCATTATGCGAAAGACTGTCGGGCCAGACCAGCCTTGCCCTCCAGTCAACCCTCTGCGTACCGACCTCCCTTACCTCGAGGGAATCAACCGCAGGGAAGGATGTATGCTCTATCAGCCGAGGAAGCTGAGGCCAGTACAGAAGTAGTTGCAGGTACAATTTAAATTAAGAAATTCATTATGATTAATATTGATGACCTGCTGAAATTATATGCATTGTTATACTAGGTATCCTACCCATATCAGGCATTCCCGCCTATGTTTTATTCGATTCAGGAGCTACTCATTCATTCGCATCTAAGAGATTTGTAGAGAAACTTGGGATGTCACCTAGGATCCTAGACCATGGAATGATTGTTAGTATGCCTACTGGTAAAGTTGCACAGTTGAAGGAAGTGTATGGGCCGTGCCCAGTGGAAATTAGTGGGAAGAACCTCGATGCACAACTCATTAAGTTTAATATGCAGAATTTTGATATTATATTGGGTATGGATTGGTTGTCGGCTCATCGAGCTAATGTGATTTGTGCTGAAAAGCTGATAAGGGTGACTGATGACGAAGGGAAAGAATTGGTGTATCGAGCAGATCCCATGAAAAGAGTGAAAAAGGTCCTTGTCTCTGCTCTTCAAGCGGTAAAATTGCTATAAAGTGGATGTCATGGTTACTTGGCATCGATGCTTGATGTTGATGCAAGGATTACACCTCTAGAAGAGGTAAAGGTGGTTAAAGAGTTTCCGGATGTTTTTCCAGATGATCTGATGCATTTACCACCTGATAGAGAGTTGGAGTTTGCCATAGACTTGACTCCTGGAGCAGCTCCGGTATCTAAGGCTCCATATAGGATGGCACCAGCTGAATTGAAGGAGTTGCAAATGCAGTTGCAGGAATTATTAGAAAGGGGTTTATTCGCCCAAGTGTTTCACCTTGAGGTGCCCCGGTGTTGTTTGTCAAGAAGAAGGATGGTAGTTTGCGTATGTGCATAGATTACCGGGAGTTGAATAAGCTAACCATTAAGAACCGGTATCCATTGCCATGCATTGATGATTTATTTGATCAGTTGCAGGGAGCCAGAGTATTTTCAAAGATAGACCTTCGGTCTGGCTATTATCAGCTCAAGATAAAGAGTAGTGATATACCCAAAACAGCATTTAGGACTCGATACGGGCATTATGAGTTCCTAGTGTTGTCTTTCGGGTTAACCAATGCACCGGCAGCATTTATGGATCTAATGAATTGAGTATTTCAGGATGTGCTCGACAAATGGGTAATTGTTTTTATTGATGATATCTTGATCTACTCCAAGACCGAAGAGGAGCACACTCAACACTTGAGGATGGTGTTACAGAGGTTGAGAGAACAACAGTTTTTGTCAAATACAGCAAGTGTGAATTCTGGTTTGAACAAGTTGGATTCCTAGGGCACGTAGTGTCTAAAGCCAGAATCGAAGTAGATCCTGCTAAGGTGAAAGCAGTAGTGGAATGGGAAAGCCCCAAGAATGTTACTGAAATTAGAAGCTTTTTGGGTTTGGCTGGATACTACCGTCGCTTCATCGAGAATTTTGCTCAGATTTCAGCACCAATGACCAAGTTGACTAAAAAGGGTGTGAAATTTGATTGGGCAGAGGAATGTGAGAAGAGCTTCCAGGAATTGAAAGAAAGGTTGGTGACTGCCCCTGTGCTGACTATTCCTGAGGGCACAGGTGGAATGACAGTCTATACCGATGCTTCCAAAGTTGGTTTGGGTTGTGTTCTCATGCAACGCGGTAAGGTAATAGCGTATGCATCCCGACAACTAAAGGAGTATGAGAAAAATTATCCCACTCATGACTTGGAACTAGCTGCAGTCATTTTTGCCCTTAAGATCTGGCGACATTATTTGTATGGGGAGAAGTGCGAGATATACAGTGATCACAAAAACCTGAAGTACTTCTTCACCCAAAAGGATTTGAACATGAGGCAGAGAAGATGGCTTAAACTCATGAAGGATTATAACTGCGATATTCAGTATCATCCCGGCAAGGCAAATGTAGTGGCAGATGCATTGAGTTGGAAGACACAGACTGTGTCGCTCTCATACTTAGCAGTCAGCCCACCACCCGTGCAAGAGGCGATGCTAATGGATGAAACCCTCTTATATGAAGGGGCAACCTTAGAGCTTGAGCCTCAACCAGAAAACCTTAAATGGTTGGCTGTATCCTTGACGGCTCTACAGGTGCATCTGGAAATTAGGCAAGAGGTGATAATGAAGCAACCTTTGGATCCTGAATTGCAGCGGATCAGAGTTAAGGTTCAAGATCAAACAATGAACGACCCAGATTTTGCTTTAGCCAATGATAGGGCATTGATGTTTCGAGACAGATTGTGTGTACCTGATGATTTGGATATACAAGACAAGATAGTGCGAGAAGCACATAGCTCCGAGTACTCACTTCACCCAGGAAGTACCAAGATGTACAAAGATCTCAAACAAAATTACTGGTGGCCAAACATGAAAGTCACCATAGCTTTGTATGTGGCGACTTGTCTTACCTGCCAGAAAGTAAAAGCTGAGAGGCATCGACCTTATGGTACTCTTCAGCCACTCCCCGTACCAGAATGAAAGTGGGAAAGGATTACAATGGACTTCGTCACCGGACTACCAAGTACACCTAAGGGAATGGACGCGATATGGGTAATCGTGGATCGGCTTACCAAGACTGCTCATTTTATTCCTATCAAGACCAAGTTCTCCATGGCCAAACTAGCACAACTTTACATGGACAATATAATGCACTTACATGGAGTGCCAGTGAGCATTGTTTCAGATAGGGGCCCAAGGTTCACTTCCAGATTTTGGAAAAGCTTACAGCGTGCCTTGGGATCACAGCTGAATTTGAGTACGGCTTTTCACCCACAGACGGATGGTCAGTCGGAGCGAACCATACATATATTAGAGGACATGCTCAGGGCATATACAATGGAGATGAGTGGCAGTTGGGAAGAATATATACCTCTTATGGAGTTTTCATATAACAACAGTTACCAAGCTACAATTGGGATGGCTCCATATGAGGCATTATATGGCAGAAAGTGCAGAACTCCTTTGTATTGGGATGAGGTAGGTGAATGTCGAATTTTAGGACCTGAGATGATACAGATGACTTGTGACAAAGTCGACGTTATTAGAGAACGGATTAAAGCAGCTCAGTCCCGTCAAAAGAGCTATGCGAACAACCACAGAAAAGACATTGAATTTCAACCAGGAGAAAAGGTATTTCTCAAGATATCTCCTACTAAAGGGTTGCAAAGGTTTCACAGAAAGGGGAAGTTGAGCCCAAGATACATTGGACCATTTGAGATCTTATCCCGGGTTGGCTCAGTAGCCTACATGCTTGCTCTGCCACCTTCACTTGGGGATGTTCACAATATATTCCATGTATCCATGCTGAAGAGATACGTGCATGATTCATCGCATGTACTACCCGTGGAACCAGAGTACCTAGAAGCTGATATGACCTATACAGAATAGCCAGCTGAAATTTTGGACCGGAAGGTGAAAACCCTTCGCAACCGCTCCATTTCCTATGTAAAGGTGCGATGGGTTGGTCACTCACTTGAAGAAGCATCTTGGGAGGTAGAAGATGAAATGCGAGCCAAGTACCCTCACCTTTTTTATCAACCAGGTACGCAATTTCGAGGATGAAATTTTTCAAAAGGGGGGGTAATGTAATACCCCGCTTCTTAAACCCGGTCTGATTAAGCGGTTGAACCGGTTTAACCATGCAGGAACTGAGCCAGAGGAAGTTAGAGCGGGTTCCTTATGGGCTATGATGGCACGGGTGACCTTAAACACCGGCTGGCCCGACAAGTCCGAGCCAGTGCCAGAAGAGACGGGAGTGCCCAAGCCGTGTACATGCACCTACCATAAGGCTATGTACGGATAAAGTAGGTATTGTAGCCGTATTTTAAGGTATATACGTATGCTACATCGTATGCCGGGGGTGGGGTTCACGCCGAGGCCCGAACCCGGTCAAAATCCCAAGTTTTGGCCCTCAGGTGGGCGGACAGGTGGGTGCACCCACCCACCTGAGTGACCCATCCATGTGCACTATTCACTTATTTGGGAATTATATATATAGCTTTATGTTTTTCTTTTCTTTCCATTTATGTCACCCGTACGTTGGTGAGGATAGTAAAGAGGAGAGAGAAAAGAAAGAGAAGAAGAAGGGAAGAGAAGGAAGAGGAAGAAAAGAAGGATTTCAGCGGCGCCGAAGCTTGATCTTCCCATTCCGGCGCTGGGAGAGTGATCTTCAACTCTAGATCTACAGTTAGAGGTAAGCAAGGTTGGGTTTTGTGAACATCCACCATACCCAAGCTTTAAACCCTTGATTCGAGTATGGTTTCTTGAGATCTTGTAAATCCCCTTTGAAATGATGAATCTAAGGTTTAATAGATGATTTATGTGTTGATCTTGAAGGATTTGAAGAGATATTGACAAGGTGGAAGAAGCATTGTGGGTTTGAAGTGATTTGGAGGGTTTGAAGTCGTTCTTGAGCAAAGAAGGTAAGATGGTTTCCCATCACTTGAATCTAACCTAGATCTAGGTTAGAACTATCCTATAAGACCTTGAAGGTGTGAAGAATGGATGGGAAAAGCCCCCATTTGATTCCCCAAAGAATGGAGAAAATGGAGAAGAAACAGGGTGTTTCCCGCCAAGACCGGTGGGTGCAACCGGTGGGCCCCTACCTGCCTGTGGGCACCCACCTAAGAAGGCAGGGGGGCCTTGGGGCCCAACCGACGGGCCATACCGGTGGGCCCCTACCCACCGGTCCTAGCAGGGGCCCCTGGCCCAACCGGTGGGTGGAACCGGCGGGCCATACCGGCGGGCCCCTACCCGCCGGTCCCAACCGGTGGGTAGGACCGGTGGGCCAGACTGCCCACCTGTCTGACCCACCCGTGTGGCCCCGAGGGTGATCCTTATGTCCGATTGGACCCAAATCGGACGTGTGACCTTCTTTTGACGTTCTAAACACGATTTTGTCATCGGATTTCATTAATTTTGATCCTAAAATGGTGAAGTACTAACCCCACTCAATTATGTTAGGTTCACCAAATCCTACCCGATTCGCACCGGATCTCACCCGTACCGAGCGGGAATCCTTGTACGCTACAAGTAAGTAGGGAGAGGACATTTGGCCTTGTTTCAAGGCATTGTTTGGCATTCATTTAATTATATCTAATCTAGTCATGCCATCATGAATATGCTATGTAGATTAGTCATTCCTCACATTGTGATGCATATGTGTTATGTTTACTTTCTAAATGCCAATTGAATGAGATGTTTATATGTTGAATGTGGACATCATGGTGCATGATGCATTGATAGACTAGATGCCGTAGTCGGCTTGGAAACGAGTGCATTGGTGGCCCGTGGAATGGGACACGGAGGCACTATGCAATCGTACTATTGTCATATAGGAGCATGCGGTATTAGGATTCTCACCATCCCGTGCTACGACCCTTCCCAACAGGGGTTAAGGTGTTGGGTTATCATTTGGGGGGAAGCAGTGGTCGCGGTCGTCGGGTCACTGTGGCGGTTAGACATAACGCCCGGCAGGTCATGTAGGACAGCCGGCAACCCCGGTGGTACATTCAAGAGGGCCAATCGTACTGCTTTTAAATTGCTGGAGTCAGCACCTTTATTTTTAGTCATTTACATTTCTGTTGAGAGCCGGTGGACGGCATTGTCTTTACTTTTTCGAGTACTCACGGTGGGCCTTCTCCGACAGCCCTATGGGCGTATCGCGGGAGGGAGTTCGCGGCTCGTACCTGGAGTATACACGCACTGTGGTTGTAGTAGCACTAAAACCAAGGACTTAGTAATGTTGCTTAGGTGGATGTGATTTAAAATGTATAGCATGGCATGTAGTGCATATGATGTGTTGTGATGTGTGGACTGCTGTGTGGTCCATCTTTCTACTTACTGAGCTAGTGAGCTCATCCCACGTATACGCCCCTTTTTAGATGATTTTACAGGTCATACATCTGAGGAGCACGGGGTGGGTCCCACAGTCGAGTTTCCTGAAGAGGACTGGTGGACCCCTGAGGAGTTAGAGCACGGCACTGACTGCTCGTGTGAGAGATGTGCTGTGGGACAGCAGTTTTGAGGCCGTGCTGAGCTCCACTTCTGAGGCCGAGCTGAGCTCTACTACTTGATGCCGAGCTGGGCTCAACCCTCGATGCCGAGCTGAGCTCCAGCCTTGAAACCGAGCCGAGCTGTGTACTCTGATTGTTTTGGTGGATTTCCTTATGTACTTGATATTTGAATTTTATTCTTTTTGTGTAAATATCATGCCTTCGGGCCCAAATGTATATAATTATTGTATCACTATCTGGGTATCAAGTATTATGGGATTATTCACAGGTAAAACTTAGTCTTCCGGTGATCTGATGAGTTTATATTAGTTGTGTGTATGCTGTGGTGGAATACAGTATCTGATGATCCTGGCAGGTTTGGGTTAATCGGTGTTAACTCGGTCACTGGCCCGGTTCAGTGTGAACGGGGTGTGACAATACCCTTCTGTGTCTCATCCTTAAGAAAGACAATTCTATTACAGTCAGTGATTTTAGATCTATCAGTCTTTGCAATGTGGCTTACAAATTTATTTCAAAAATCCTTGCTTGTAGACTGAAACCCTTTCTCTCCAGATTTATCTCTCCTAACCAATCTGCTTTTGTTTTGGGTCGCTAGATCTTTGATAATATCATATTGGTTCAGGAGATTTTCCATTTTCTCAAATCTGCTAAAGGTAAACAGGGTTCGGTTGCTTTCAAGCTTGATATGGCTAAGGCATATGATAAGCTTGAATGGGGTTTTTTTAGAGGTATTCTTGATTCCCTTGTCTTTGGGGACAGATGGAGAGACATGATTATTACATTATTGGATCTACAACTTTCTTTATTAAATTAAATGGGAGTGCTTTCAATTTTTTTGAACCTTCTAGAGGTCGACGCCAAGGATGCCCTCTTAGCCATTCTTATTCATAATTGCCATGGAAGGTCTCTAGCGCCTCCTTCTCACCTATCGCCAATTAAACTTTTTCAAAGGCATTAAGGTGACAGAAAAAGCGCCAGAGATCTCCCATTTATTCTTCACAGAAGATACTTTTATTTTCTGCAGAGCTGATGTGGCTAATGTAACAAACATTAAGGGCATTTTGGGTATCTTTTCTGACTTATCTGGCTTAACCATAAATCTGAATAAGAGTAGCATTGCTTTTAGCTCTAATGTGTCACCCTCGGATAAGGCTAGGATCAACAATATTTTTGGCATCGAGACTATGGACCCCTCGACTATTTACCTAGGCATTCACTTATTTCATTCTAGAAATAGAAGCAAGAATTTCAAGCTTATCACTGATAGAGTCCAAGCCAAGCTATCTATGTGGAAAGCTAACACGTTGTCTTTTGCAAGAAGAACGACACTTCTACAAGCAATTCTGGCATCTATCCCTTCTTACTTAATGTCTTCGTTTCTTTTTCCTAAATGTATCACAAATAAACTAGATTCCATTCATTTACGCTTCTGGAATGGGGATCTACCCACAAAAAATAAATTACATCTGATTGGTTGGCATAAAATCTATTCACCCAAAGCCATGGGTGATTTGGGCATTAGAAAGACTGAAACTCAAAACAAAGCACTTCTTCTAAGGCTTGGATGGAGACTCTTAATGGAACCGCTTTCGCTTTGGGCCAAAGTACTTAAGGCGAAGCATTTTCCAAACCGATCCATCTTTCACCCATCCTCTTGTAAAAAGAGGGGCTCCCCTCCATGGAATAGTATTGCCCACATTCTCCCCACCCTCTCCAGAATGGTTATTAGGGAAATAAGTAATGGGAACCACACTAATTTTTTGTGGGACCCCTGGGTACCATCCATAAAAAAACAATTGGCCACATTAGTTAACCCTGGTACCATTTCTTCAGGATTTCCTGTCTCTGAATTTGTGCATGATCAACAATGGAGTACTCCCCTTCTTACTTCTATGATTCCTTTGTCTATCGTGTCTTCTACTTTGCATACACCCATTTCACCCCAACCTGACCGTTGGAGGTGCCATTTATCTAATTCTGGAATCCTCACCACCAAGTTAGCAGCAAAATTTTAACTTCTTTACCGCATACTAATTTGATTGGAATATCAAATAGGTGTACTTGCTCTGCTCCTTGCTCACACTGGTGGCGATTCTTATGGAAACTCTATATCCATCCCAAATTTAAGTTTTTCTTTTGGCGGTTAATGCATGACGGACTTCCGACCAAGGATGTGCAGAAAATGGACTGCTGTGGACACATCTTGTGCCTTCTGTGGGACACATCATGAAACTCTTTGGCATCTATTCCTCTCCTGTGAGATCACAAAGCACATTTGGGCTGCAAGCCCTTTGGGAGTCCAAACCTCCACCCTATCTGGCTCATCTTTTCAAGCTTTAATAATGTATTTTTTTTTAAAACCTGCTTCGGTCAAGGGAGGACCTGAACCGCTTCTTCTCTATTTTCATTATATTTTCCTACTTTATATGATACTATAGATTTAAGATTCTATTTGAGAATACCAAACTAAATCCCAATCAAATTATAGGCCATGCCATGTGGTGGGTTTCTCAACTTTATTCACCAACTCACTTTGACGAGGTGAATGATCATACTTTCCCACCCAACCAAGTTCACAATTTCCCCTTGCTAGACAAACCAATCATGATCTGTGCTATTAAAACAAAGAATAACATAACGGGATGGGCTGTTTGCTTTATTTCAAATGGTAGATGTCCTCTCCTAATGACTGATTACATAATGACAGGAGACCCTTCTGAGGGATGTGCGAGGGCGGTACTTTCAGGACTCAAGGAGGCTGCAGAAAGGAACTGGGAAGTAAGGAGATATGGAGTAACAACACCTTTTTGACAAAACTAACTTTTGGCCTATCCTCATATGTCTGGCCATTAAGTGTGATTCCTATTTTTTTGGCTGTATATAAACAATGGCAGCACTTCGACTTCTGTTTCAAATCATCTCAGGATGTAGTTCTTTTGCTATATAGGTGGGCATACCAAGCAATGCATAGAATGGAAAGGCTATATATAAATCACTGGGACGGATGTACGTAATTCTATTTCACTAATATATTTTTCAGTTCCATCAAAAAAAAAAAAAAAGAACAACTCTCATCAAGTTAGTTCTCAGCACTAGCCCCACATACCTAATGTCCAGCTTTCTCTTACAAAAATCAATCTGCTCCCAAATTGACTCAGTCAATGCTAGGTTCTGGAATGGTTCTACCTCCCAAACAAAATATTTCTCCCCCCATCTCTTGGTCGCCGATTTGTAAATCGAAATGGGTAGGTGGATTGGGAATCAGGAAAAGCCTTGACCATAATAAAGCACTCATAGCAAAACAATGATGAAAACTGTTATCTCAACCAAACATCATTTGGGCACAACTCATTAGGGCAAATGCATCCGCACTAACTCTATTCTCAACACTGAATCTAAATAGCCCAATGGTTCCTAGTTTTGGAATAGCCTCAAATCCATCTTTCCCATTTTATATAAAGCATAATTTTCTAGAAAGCGGGAGATGGTAATTCTATTGACATTTGAAAATATCCATGGATTCCAAATATTGAAAATTTCAAAATACCACACACGACACAACCACACCCATCATTTGAAAAGTTTCTGATCTCATTCATATTGAACTTGGAAGCTACCCCTCATCCAATCCATTTTTAACTCAATCACCTCCCTCATATCCAAAATTTCTCTCAGCACCAATCTCCATAGCGACTTTCTATTCTCCCCCAATATCAAATCAGGAATACCATCTACTAAAACCTTTGCATCCTGCATTTCAAAATTATCCACTCTCCATGATCAACACACCAACAATTCCTTCTGGAAAAAGCTCTAGAAATATATATCCAAAACTATCTACTTTCCTCTGGACAATACTCAATAATCCTTTACCATACCTCTAGAAAATAAAAAATCTATATTCAGAAACGATCTATGTTGCCTTTGCAACAGAATGGCATCTCTTCCTATCCTGCAGTTTCACAAAGAGAATGTAGGCTGTAGGACCCTAGGACTTAGAACAAAGCATATCCAATAGGCCAATATCTTAAGCTTCCTCACACAAACCATTTCAAACCTATCCCTCACCTTAAAAGATCAAACCAACTTCATTGTGACATTTTCCATTACAATTAATATCACCTGGCTTAAAAGGAGTAACTCCATTTTCATCAAAGCAAAACCTAATCCAATACAAATCATCAATCAAATCTAAAGATGTGTCAAAGACCTCCAGGTTGGACATTATAACTTGGAACAACCTAATCCCATACCCACCAACCCTCTGATATTACACTGAGCACATCAGCCAACTCCTCCCCCACCATCACTAACTTCAAACATTATTGCCATAAATGGCAGCTTTAAACCCAAAAACAAGGAAGCAAGATGGGCCGCTTAAGTATATTTGAAAGTAACAATTCAACATCCTTCAACCACGGTTTTGTAGGTACAACAGATGAAGCTGAAGAAGGGGCTATCAAAGAAGAAATTGATGAAGCAGTAAAGAAAGGTATTAAAAGAGTTGAATGTTGGCAAAACTCTCTCAACATCTGCTTTCCAAACCTATTGAGAATCCTTAGCCTTGGGAAATATTTTCTCATCTTTATGACATTAGTAGTTCAATTTAAGGTTTTGAATATTTCTACATTAGTAAAAAAAGATAGGCTTATAATCTATTTGGCTCACTTACTAGACAACAAAGCAAGAACCTCCGAAGTAACTCTATCCTCTAATGATGTAATCTAGATTAAGAGCATTGTTGATTCCATGGTAAGGAGGGCATTGTTAGTAACGTGTTCGGTGATTTGGCCTAATGTCAATCCATGGTTTCAGGAGATGTGTTCTACTCCTGTCATGTGTTCTTAACGTTAAGTATGAATAAAAAAAAAAGTTGTTCATTTAAAACCGAAGTCAAAATTGGCGTTAAAATCAAACTGAATCAAAATCAAACTGATTGAAAACCTTATGAGTAGAGTCAAGTTTGTTATGCATACCATATTGGAGTTCGTTTGGCTGATTCCGATACAGATTGGCTAGAATAGGATTGGTATCGGCGTAATTCCAAAAATGATCCACTTTTTTTAACCATTACATAGGATCATATTTAGGGGTGTCAAAACAGTATAATTTTTGTTATTTGGTCCTGTTCTAGTCTGGTTTACATTTTGATAAGGAGAAATCGAAACCGCAACAAAATAAGTTGAAATTAGAATCATTTTCATCTGATTTTAGTTTTACTGATTTTTAATTGGGTTTTGTTATCCGGTTCACACAACTGGTTTATATGTGGTTTATAGTGTCAGTTTTGAAAAACAATACGCAAATTCAATTTGTAATGTATTTAATTTGGTTCTCATTCAATTTACATGCGATTTTATAGAGCCAAATGATGTGGTTTGGAGACCAAGGCTATTAATAAGAACATTAATCAACTTACAAACAAAAACTAGAATTTTAGAAAAATAATTTTCATTGAATCCACTAACACCATTGATGCCGAATAACCGTCGGGTTTATGGTTTTACGATTAACCATCAGTTTTACAGTTCTGAACCAAGCCAAACTGAATCAAGAAAATGACCTATAAAACCATAATTGGATAGTTTTTCTACGATGCAGTTTGATTCGATCATAAATGGTTGGTTCCAATTCCGATAAACGGTTTTGGAATTTGGATAAATTTTAACACCCTTAATCATATTGATATCTTAATGTTATTGGATGCTTGACGGTAACAAAATGTATCGGCCGTGCGGATGTGATAATGATACTCAGAACCATGGTTAAGGTTATACCACCAACAATAGAAGGCAACTTCTCCCTAATAACTTGAACTCTTAACCTGTAATATGCCAATTCACCAAAGAGGTGGTGGGGGTGAGAACCATTAAGTTAAAGAACCCCTTTAATTTTGTTCATGTCGGATTTTTGAAGTCATGTGTGTTGTTTCTCATTTCTTTGATACAACTTTTTTGTGTTTTCAAAATGGGGTCAAAAGAGAAATACACAGCTTATTACACTATTGACGAAGGGGGCTTCTCTTTTTTGCTAACGGCGGGTAGACTAGTCCCGCGGGCCCATACTAACCCCATAATCACATTGATCAGATCATATCGGGGTTGAATGAGATTCATTCAACTTTCACTGAAATTTGTGAAGAGTACTAAACACCCCCGTGTGAGTAGCCCAAGGTGTGCCTAGTGGGAGTGTAACTTAGGACGTCTGAGTTTACGGCTTGTACCAAGTTCGTTGCTCATCAACTACGCTATCCCCTGGGGTTAGACGAAAGGGAACTTCTGGTCGTCTTGTCTGTCATGGAAAGATAGCACTACTGTCAATGCTTTATCTTCTGATGATTGGTTCATTGATGTAGTGTTATTGGAGTATTTTCTACCTCATATGTGTCTATGGAGATCATTGAACCACAAGAGACAATTGGTGTGGGATAATTCTCAGCTATAGGCCAAGCTCGGCAAGGAAATTGGATATGTTTAGGGGATTTTAATTCTCCTTTATCATGGTATGAGAAATCCGGTGGGTCTCAATCCACATCCAAAGACACTAATACTTTTCAGATTTTCCTAAACTCATGTAATTTTATTAATATGGGATACCACAGACCATTGGGCGGGCGATGCCAATATTAGAAGAAGGTTAAACAGAGCCTTATGTAACCCGGCTTGGAGGCAAGAATTTAATGAAGCTTGTGTATTTGTTCTGCCAACAATGGGGTCTGACCATTCCCCAATTTTGGTTGATAGGGAGCAAGGCCAAATGACATAGACCATTTAGATTTGAATCTATATGGTTACAACACTATGATTGTACAAAGGGAAATTTATAGTGTCACCCCCTAGAGAATGCCACAATTATAAGAATACCTCATCTATTTCACCAAATTAGACTTAGACCCCTCATCGTCAGTCATTATTGAGTGAAGAGTTAAAATGACCATTATACCCTAGTCATTAAAACTCATGTTTTAATTCAAAAAATAAAATAAAATAAAATAAAGCTGCAACTCTAGCGATTTCTTATGCTATGCAACGAAAAACGAGGCTATGGCGCTCCTCCCTAAAGTGGCACGTCTTGCCCTAGTTTGATTGCAAAGGGCGGCATCGATCCACACAACGCTTCCTGTGTTGTCAGCGTCAGAATCTTCGTCTACATTGCCAGCCCCATATACCTGCCCGGCCTCACCAGCTTCGATCACGGGGTTGTCGAAGGTAGCGTAGTATGTGATCTCAAAGGTGGATGATCTGATGAACTAGGCCATATAGATCCATCTGGCCTATGACCTTCGGCCTTGCTTGCTGTGCGGTCGAGATGATGCACAACGGTGCCGCCCGCTACAATTTCGATTGATTTGGAATTATTTTCAGGCCTAAGCCCTAGGCAGTTCGATTGTATGATTGTTGCGAGCACCTTTACCAATAAGATGGCTCTTGCGCTTCGCAAGCTCTATGATCAAATGCCCATCCTCGATAGGTCGTTTCCATGGGAAGTTGTACAAATGGTGGCGGGTACTTCCACTATTCATGCTCTGTAGTTCGGGGCTACAACAGGATTGTTCCTGTTCATATCTATGTTCCTGGTTGTCCCCTAACTACTGAGGCTCTACTCTATAGGATGCTTCAGCTACAAAAGAAGATTAACAGGCAGAATGATTTCCTTCACTGGTGACCGAGTGAAGGTCTATGACTTCTTGGGCTACTACCCAACAACCGTTAATTGAGATTTTGTTTTGCTTATGGAAGAAATATATTCTATAATGGAAGTACTTGTTTTGCTTATGGTCTAGCTGGTTGTCGATGATGATGCTGTCGTGATCTCCGATACACTGAATGATCTCCGGTGGTCCAAATCTACCGATAAGAAATAATAACTTATTATATGGGTATTTTAGGTTCTTCATATTTAGTAAGGGCATTTTGGTATTTAAAATAAAATATAGTAGCTGACATCAGTATATAAGGTATATTCCTTAACAATGACTGATGGTAGAAGGTTTAAGTTTAATTTGGCGAAACAGAGTGGGTGTTCTTATAATTGTGGCATTCTTTAGAGGGTGGCGTTGTAAATTTTCCTTGTATAAATGTAGCACGCAATGGATGGTCAATTAAACATTCATGATCAATAGCATATATAGAAACTTATGGGGGAATATTCAAAATTACAGGTTGGTCTTCAAAGAATGGAACATAGATGCTTTTGGATATTTTGAAAAAATCAAAGCCCTTAAAAAGCAAAGCTCGAATTGTAAGAATATTTTCTAGAATATTCTCTATTATTGTCCCATATACCAATTAGGTTATTGATTGATACTAATCTCATAAAATTAGATTCTAAATAGGAAACCCACTCTTCGTCAAATTAGAGAATAGAGTCCTACCCTAATTTGCACACCTTGATGGGAGGGTGCAAAACTTTATATAATAGGACTCTAGGTCCTCTTCCTACCCTAACGTCATTCTCATTATTGGTTCCATCACCAAGAGAGCATTAAGGGAGCGAGTGGGAGAAACCTAGAAGATCCATTGTGTTCGTGATCGAGATTGCAGGAATAAAGATACAGGAATAATATAATGGCGGTAAATTCTTCACAGTCGATGGTGAACGGTATGCGTCGACCCTTATAGTTTAATTTTTTGTGATTCAATGATTGTATGGCAAGATCCTATCTGTTGTTATTAATATGAACAACATCCTTCAAGTGGTATCAGAGTTGTATGGTTACGCTAATACATTCTTGAATCACATGGAGAGTACTGTTTATGAATGGTATTTAGTACTGTTCATGAATAGTTCCCATTTTATGTTAAAGAAGATGGGTGAGGTTAGGTTACTGTTCATGAATAGTGCCGATCACTGTTCATGGCACTGTTCATGAACAGTGCCGATTACTGTTCACGGCAGTACTCAACCCATATTATGTTTGTATGATCCGATTGATCGGATCAGCTTGAATGGGATGAATTGTATTAATTTTGATATTAATCCATATGATTTATGACCAATATTATACGAACAATTGCAAAATCTTCTTTATATTATTTGTATGAGACTCATAAGTATTGAAAATATTTAAACTCTAATTGTAAAATTAGGATTTATTTGTTATACTTTATCCAAGGATTTATTTTGTATAATGTAATTTAGGGTTTTGGGTTTGTGGCACCCTACTTAAAAAAAAAAACCCCATATGAGGGGTTTAATAAACTAAACCCATTATGAAAGCCCATATTATGGGATTTAATGAAATAAACCCATTATGTGAGTCCATCTTCTCTTTGTGCCTTATTTCTGATTCTAATCATAATAGATATGGTTTCTTTGTACTCTCTACTTAATTTTGTACGTATTTAATGGATTGTACATCTATTTTTACTTATGCTCTATATTACCAACTGAATTTCTATTTTTTTTTTAAATACTTTTATGGTAGAAATAGATAGAAATAGATGTTGTCTATGTCTTTATGCATTATTTTAGAATACCTATGATGCTTGGATGACAATTTATGTTAAATTTAAATTGAAAGTGTATAATTCTCAATTTTAAATGCGTTTGGGGCATCAATGATTATGTGATTAAGTTGAATGAGAGTATCCATAGGTACACATTTTTCTTGATGTTACATTACATAATTGGTGGGAATGTTCCAACCGTCTTTGCCTTTTATATATCAAGAAGACGATTAGCAAGACTATCAAAAGCTCTATACCAACTTCTGAAAATGCAAAGGAATACCTAATCAATGTAGAGAATCGTTTTGCTACTGCTGATAAATCTTTGGCTGGGACTTTGATGACCAAACTAGTAACAATGAAGTATACTGGTACTAATGGGATAAGAGACCATATCTCTGAAATAGCAAGTATCTGTGCACAACTAAAACCCCTCGAATTGATAATGAATGAAGGTTGCCTTGTCCAAATCATTCTGACTTCACTTCTTCCTCGTTTTGGAGCATTCAAGATCCACTACAATACAAATAAAGATAAGTGGACTCTGAATGAACTTCAGAGTATGTGCGTCCAAGAGGAAAGGAGATTGAATGACGAGGGAGGCCAAGAGGTCAATTTTGTATCCAACCAGAATAAAAGGAAGAGAGGAAATTTTAAAAAGAACAATGCATCAAAGAAAGCCTCCAATCCAAAGTCTGATGACAAGGAAAAAAAAACTGACAAGTTAAAGTGTTTCTTCTGTAAGAAAGTAGGACACCTTCAGAAAGACTGTCAGAAATGCAAGACTTGGTTCGAAAAGAAGGGTAATGATTCTATCCTAGTATGTTTTCAAACCAATCTTGTTGATGTTCCTTGTAATACTTGGTGGATTGATTCAGGAGCAACTGTTCATATTTCTAATTCTATACAGGGCTTTTTTACAACTCGGAAACCAAATCAAAGTGAGAGCGTCGTATACATGGGAAACCGGCAAGAGTCTGAAGTTCGATCCATCGGCACTTATAGACTCATTTTGGACACCGGATTCCAGTTGGACCTTATGGATACTCTTTATGTTCCTTCTATTACTAGAAATTTAGTTTCATTATCGAGACTTGATTGTGAAGGTTTTAAGTTTAATTTTGGTGATAAGGTTGTAAACGTTTTAAAAGACACCAATCTAGTTTGCACTGGATATTTATGTGATAGTCTTATTTAGATTCTAATTTTTCTAAATCCATTCTTGCACTGCATGTGAATGTTGGATCAAAGCGTAAATCCAACAATGATGATTCCTCATCCCTATGGCATAGACGTTTAGGTCATATTTCTAGACCTAGAATGGAGAGGTTAGTGAAGCATCAAATATTGACAAATCTAAACTTCACTGATTTCACCACTTGTATAGATTGCATCAAAGGTAAGCAATCTAAGACAAATAAAGTTACTGCCAAAAGGACCAATTCACTTCTGGAATTGATACACACTGACATTTGTGGCCATTTTGATCCTTATATAACTGGTGAAAAATATTTCATNTGCATGTGAATGTTGGATCAAAATGTAAATCCAACAATGATGATTCCTCATCCCTATGGCATAGACGTTTATGTCATATTTCTAGACCTAGAATTGAGAGGTTAGTGAAGCATCAAATATTGTCAAATCTAGACTTCACTGATTTCACCACTTGTATAGATTGCATCAAAGGTAAGCAATCTAAGACAAATAAAGTTACTGCCAAAAGGACCAATTCACTTTTGGAATTGATACACATTGACATTGGTGGCCATTTTGATTCTTGTATAACTGGTGAAAAAATATTTCATCACCTTTATTGATGATTACTCACGATATTGTTATGTCTACTTATTAAAAGAAAAATCTGATGCTTTAAATGCTTTTGAAGTGTTCTGTGCTGAAGTCAAAAATAAGTTAGACAGAAATATTTAAACTGTGAGATTTGATAGAGGGGATGAATATTATGGTAGACATACTGATGTAGGGCAAAATGAAGGACCATTTGCCCTATTTCTTAAGTTGAAGGGTATAACCCCCGAATACACAACTCCTGGTACACCTGAACAAAATGGGGTTGCAGAAAGACGCAATCGTACTATCACAGATATGGTACGTAGCATGATGAGTAACTCCTCATTGCCTGAATTCTTGTGGAGCGAAGCATTAAAAACAACTGTGTATGTCTTGAACCGGGTTCCTAGTAAGTCAGTTCCTAAAACTCCTTCCGAGTAATGGAATAGAAGGAAACCTAGTTTAGGGCATTTACATGTATGGGGCTGTCCTGCTGAAGCTAGATTGTATAATTCACATGAAAAAAAACTTGACCCTAAAATCATAAGTTGTTACTTTATTGGTTATTGTCAGTGGTCAAAGGGTTACATGTTTTATGCACCAGCACATAGTACCAGAATTGTGAAAACTCGAACTGCTAGATTCTTAGAGGATGGTAACATTAGTGAGAGTGAGAAACCACGTAATGTGGTATTTGAAGAACATCAAATTTCTTTACCAACTTTTGTACATCGTGATAACGTTGTTGTTCCACGGGTGACTGTTTATAATGATCTAGTAGAACAACAAACTATAGAAGATGTGCATATTCATCATGATGATGTCGTCCCACAGGTAACTATTGAAAATGATCCTATAAAACAACAAACTATTGAAGATGTATCACTCCATAATGTAGTTACCACTGATAATACTATGAATGTTTCTCAACTGAAAATTCAAGGAAGACCTCAGAGGATTCGAAGGTCTGCTATTCCTGATGACTATATAGTATATCTCCAAGAATCAGAGTTTGATATTGGAATCAAGAATGACCCATTAACCTTTTCACAGGCCATAAACGATAATGATTCTCTTAAATGGGTAGATGCCATGAAAGATGAGATAAAGTCCATGAGTGACAATGATGTCTGGGCTCTCGTTCAATTACCAACGGGCTTTAAGGCGATTGGTTGTAAATGGGTATTTAAAACCAAACGCGACTCGAATGGTAATATTGAGAGACATAAAGCTAGACTAGTTGCAAAGGGATTCACTTAGAAAGAAGGCATTGATTACCATGCAACCTTCTCTCCTATCTCTAATAAGGATTCTCTGAGAATCATATTGGCATTAGTAGCTCATTATGATCTAGAGCTTCACCAAATGGATGTGAAAACTGCATTCTTGAATGGGGATTTAGATGAGGAAGTTTACATAAACCAATCTGAGGGATTTAGTGATCAAGGAAAAGAAAATCTAGTGTGCAAACTTAAGAAATCCATATATGGACTTAAACAAGCTTCCAGATAGTGGTATATTAAATTTAACCATATCATTGTTTCTTTCGGATTTGTTGAGAACACCTTTGATAGGTATATATATCTGAAACTTAGTGGGAGTAAGTTCATATTTCTGGTCTTATTTGTGGATGATATTTTACTTACTAGTAATGATTTTGGTTTGTTGAGTGATACAAAGACCTTTCTTTCTAAGAACTTTGAAATGAAAGATATGGGTTTAGCTTCTTTCGTTATCGGTATTGAGATATTTCGTGATAGATCTCGTTGGATACTTGGGCTATCACAGAAAACCTATATTAACAAAGTTTTGGAAATATATGGTATGATGAATTGCAAATCAAGTGTTTCCCCCATTATCAAAGGAGATAAGTTCAGTCTAAAT
Source organism: Macadamia integrifolia (assembly GCF_013358625.1). Classification (NCBI taxonomy): domain Eukaryota; kingdom Viridiplantae; phylum Streptophyta; class Magnoliopsida; order Proteales; family Proteaceae; genus Macadamia; species Macadamia integrifolia. The sequence goes on along the minus strand of NW_024870474.1, from coordinate 156,290 downwards.
CAATGCCCAAAGAATGATCTGGAAAGAGCAAAAATGAAGGATATTCCATATTCTTCTGCAGTAGGGAGTCTTATGTATGCAATGACTTATACCCATCCAGACATCAGTTTTATCGTCGGTATGTTAGGCAGATATGTGAGTAATCCTGGCATGGATCATTGGGATGCAGCAAAGAAGGTGATGAGGTATTTAAAAGGGACTAAGGAGTACATGCTTACTTATAGAGCATCTGATCGGTTAGAAGTGATCAGATATTCAGACTCTGATTATGCAAGATGCCTCGACAGTAGAAAATCTACATCAGGATACATCTTTCTACTTGCTGATGGGGCGATTTCTTGGAAGTCCAAGAAACAGACTTGTGTCTCTACTTCTACTATGGAAGCAAAGTTTGTGGCATGCTTTGAGGCCACATCTATGGCAATTTGGTTACGGAACTTCATCTCAGGACTTCGGGTTGTCGACACCATTTCGAAGCCGTTAAAATGTATTGTGACAATGTTGCTGCCGTATATTACTCCAAGAATGATAAGCATTCAAGTAGAGCGAAGCATATTGGAGTAAAATACAATTTTGTGAAGGAAGCAGTTTAGAAATAAGAAATGTCTATTACACACATCAAGACAAGTCTAATGATTGCTGATCCTATGACCAAGGCATTAGCGCCTAAACATTTTACAGATCTTGTAATGGACATGGGTTTATGTAAAGTTTGATGTAATGGTCATATTATGTTAGACATTTTTACTTATTTATTTAAATAATCATGATATTTGTTGTTTCTGAATATTTCTCACTTTATTATCGTGTGTACACATTTTATTTAATATATGTGAGATATTATGTTAGACCATTTAGTTATAGACTTTTCTAGTCTATTCCCTACTTTTGCACCTGTTTGGATGAAGTTATTAGTGTTGTGACTATGGAAGGGAGTATGTCGTTATATGATGTATAACCGCCATGATCCATATTAGTAGTTTTGTTCAAATATGGTATTATGATTGTGATGACATAAAGTTGATGGGTTTACTTTCAAATACTGCAGTATAATGTTAGAATCCAAATTATATTTGAGATTATGATTATGTGGTCATATGGTTCAAGTGGGAGATTGTAAGAATATTCTCTATTATTGTCCCATATACCAATTAGGTTATTAACCGATACTAATCTCATAAAATTGGATTCCAAATAGGAAACCCACTCCTCGTCAAATTAGGGAATAGAGTCCTACCTTATTTGCACACCTTAATGGGAGGGTGCAAAACTTTACATAATAGGACTCTAGGTCCTCCTCCTACCTTAACGTTAATCTCATTATTGGTTCCATCACCAAGAGAGCATTAAGGAAGCTAGTGGGAGAAACCTAGAAGATCCATTGTGTTCGTGATCGGGATTGCAGGAATAAAGATACAGGAAGAATATAATGGCGGAAAATTCTTCACAGTTGATGGAATCAATAGTTTAATTTTTTGATTCAATGATTGTATGGCAAGATCCTATCTGTTGTTATTAATAGGAAAAACATCATTCACTTTGTCCATCGTTGTCGCTATGATGGGTGTTGTTATTCTAAGTAGGAGATTGCATAAAATGAAGAGAAAGACTTTGGGATCGTGACACGTGTTCTCTGTAGAGTTCTTCGCCAGATTTCTCCCTGTAGAGGAGCTCGATCCGAAGGAATATGGTTCTTACTTCTTAGTATCTATTTTTTTTTTTTAGTAAATGGAGATCTATTGAGAAAGCCAGAAGTATGCATATGTCAAGGGCCAGATGGTTCCTTCAGTCATAGAGTGCAATTGGACCAGATCATCATCTGTAGTAATGATAAGGCCTTCCTAGCTAAGAAATCAGCCATAAAGTTAAATTTTCTAAGAATAAAAGAAAAATTACATGTAAGAAACTATGATGCTAGATGTCAAATAACATCCCATCTCAAATTACAATGGCCTCCCTCTTTTTTTCTTTTTTGTTATTTACATCCTATAGAAACTGCCCAAGGGGACTTTACTCATACACACAAGAGGGGAGGGGGGATGATAGGAAAATGGTGGGGGGAGGAGGTGGGGTAAGGGATGGGAATGGGGGAATACATGTGATAGGAGTTGATCCCTAGACCACAAACCTGATGCCTACTCTACAAGCATAGGCTGCAACTAGCGCACTGGATTCACTACAATGGCCTCTCCCGCTTGATTAATGGCACAAGCACTCTTCATGTACTTAGCCAGAATGGGGTCCCATAACTATCTCGGTTAATCAGACCTATTCTACACATCCTATCCTTCTTTACCCGCATCCAAGGCTTGTTGATTAGAATGGGTGGATGAGGGGATGATGTCCATGTGCTTGGGCCTAAAAAAACTCTTGATGAGGCAATCACATCTACAGGAGACCAGTCCCTCCTCACAATTATGAAATCGCTTCTCACCAACGATATTAACCAGGCCATGAAAGCGCACAAGCTTGAATTTTCGCTAACTACTCATTATCCCATCTAGTCTAGAATTGAGAAGTCAGAGTCTGTGGGAGGCTGAACCAAGAGGCACGAGCAATGGGGCAATGAGGAATCACATGATCTATCATTTTTGAGAGAGCTCCACATCTGGTACAATGTTCACCTACTCTCAATGCTTTTGTGCATGTTCTAAATTTCTAATCACCGTGAGGAACAATCCTTCGAATTAATTTCTCCAACAAAATTAACCTTCTATGAAGAAAAATAAAAGAAAACATTTAGAAAAGATGGAAACAGTTTGGTTTTAGAATTGTAATTTCAACCCTATCAGATCTTAAAAATCCAAATTTTACGGTGTAATTATGTTTTGGAGAGGTCGAATACAAGGTTTCAATTTGCATAATCCAACAATTCTCTTGGAACACTCGAGGTAGTAGTTTCATACTTGCATTTGAAGGATCGTGCTGGAAGGGAGGGAGAAAAAAATAATAATAATAAAGATGATGAAATTGGAGAGAAAATAGGGATCAAGAGAGAAATTAAGGAAAAAGTGATGGCTTTACAAATGAAGCTTGACATCTGGCTTTGATAAGGAAACCTACCTTAACTCATAGAGTTTGGTTTGGTTCAAAAGTCTTTTTTTCTATTAAACTTCTACTAATTTATAACATACATCCACAGTTACATAACTTCCATTCTCATCCATGATTACATAACTTCCCTTCCAATGATGACCAATTATTACTGTATTAATTAAAATAACTTCATACCTCCACTAAACACTACATGATAATTAAAACCTACAATTACTTAGGACTAATAATAAGATAACTACCCGAGAGAGATTGCCGCATGCCTATGTGGCATCTTTTGCTCAGTACATAACATTCTATCCCCCTTAAAAATGTCATTGTCCTCAAGGACAAATAAATTGAAAGAAATAAAAACAATAATTGTCCTCCTGGATCCTATATTTTGATAGAAAAAATTTGAATTGACATGTCAGGACTTGTAGAGACGAGCATTTCCTTGAAGGAAGTGATGTATGATACCTTCACCTTTTTCTCTTTTTTCATTTTTTCTTTTTCATGATCTTTTTCTTTTTCTTCATCATCTTTTTCTTCATCTTCTTCTTCTTACTCTTGTTCTTCTCCCTTGCCTTCGGTTTTCTCAGCCATCATGGTAAGCTTTTCCATGATATTGATAAGTTTCCTCATGATTTCCTGTTGCCTCAACTGAAGTAAACAAACAATGCTTTCCAAGTTCTCCACCCTTTCTCTCATTCCTAACTTTGATGCCATTTGTTACGTGTGTGAAAGAGAAGGAGAAAATAAATTTAAAAAAATAATAAAGATGATGAAATATATATATATATATATATATATATTTTGGTGGAAACAACACTATTGTTACTGTATCAATTAAAATAATTTTCTACCTTCACTAAAACACGGCATGATAATTAAAACCTACAATTACTTATGACTAATAATAGGGGCATGCCTATGTGGCATCTTTTGCTCAATACATAAAGTGGTGTTTGGTTCAGTAAATCTTTGGGATGACATTCTTTAGAATGATAATTCCTAATTTTTGGAGTTGTTTGGTTCCACTAGGATGACCCTCATAAGCGAGCATCCTACTTCCCATGAATGATCATATTACAAAGGATGTGTTCCAAATCTGAGTTTACCTCAACACTTAGACTTAGATTTGAGTAACATTTTTACCACCTAGTATAAAAGGAGAATGAGAAAAGACGTTCTCTAAGAAAGCCAATATCTCAACCCGCGAGAAACATGTACTAACCGTAAGACAACTAAACAATTTTTCAAAAAGAAACATAATTCAGAAGAATGTCTATCAAAAGATAGACATTAAAATCCGATGCATACACCATTTGATTTACCGAACCAAACACCCTTAACAGATCCATTACCAATTTACCATTATTGAAGAACTGGAAGAAGAATCGAGCCAAAGTGAATGTCCTTATCACGGTTTTATCACAAATTCCCAAAGAAAACTGTTATGATGACGGCGCCGCTTGCCTCGATCCGATCACCTCTGCTCCGAGTAATTGACACACAGAGAGAAAATAGTAATCTGTAAATTGTAATCACAGGTCCCACCATCTTCACTCAGAAAAAAATCGTCTGCAATTCCGATCTCGTACAATTCCGTGAAATACCACCTTCAGGCGGTGACACGTGTATTGATACCAATACAATGGTCTAGATCTGATTTAAATGTCTCTTCACTGATTTAATGTTTTATTAGTTGTATCAGATCTGGACCATTGTATTGGTATCAATACACGTGTCACCGCGAAGGTGGTATTGCACGGAATTGTACGAGATCGGAATTGCAGACGATTTCAACCCACTCCACTCGCCATCCCCGAGATAAATCTCAAAAGGAAAATTAGAAACAGTAACCTTTCAACCCCCTTTCTAATAGATCAGAGTAAAGACATTACGAAGTGATAATTGATAAACGGAATGCGAAATTATTTGATTCTCTACCTCATGAGAGTAAATTTCAGAGCTTCGAGGAAGCTTTGGCTTTATCGATCAATCCTAAAACCTCACACAACTCCGGAAACGAAGACTTCCTTATATCGGCGTACACCTCCCCATCCCAATTCCTCCCGATCAACTGCTCCGCCAGGCGCACCGCAGCCTCCACCGTCTCCTCCGCGCTATCGTGCGCCGAATCGATCATCCCCATCTTCACCGCCTCGTCCGCCTTCACCTTCGCAGCTGCCAAAGCCACTTTTCGTCGGGCGATCGGCGAATTGATCTTCGACCTCATCAACGCCATGAAGTAATCAGCGAAGGTGAGTCCAATATCGAGCTCGCTCATGTAGATCACTCCCCTGTCTCTCCTCATCAGCACGTAGTCGTGGCTCAGAGCCAGTATGAACCCGGCGGCGGCGGCGTGGCCGATCACGGCGGCTATGGTCGGCAATGGAAAAGAAATCAGTTCCGCAACGAGTTGTTGGAAGAGATCGACCATGCGGGAGGCGGATTCGTTGCCGGCGGCTGCAGCCCATGCCAGATCGAAGCCGTTGGAGAAGAACTTGCCCTCGCTTTTGGTGACCAGTGCGGTGCCGCGGGTTGATTCCGCGCGGACTTGGCGGAGAGCCGAAAGGATCTGCTTGATGAGTTTGGGGTTTAAGCGGTGCTCATCTTCGCCGATGAGGGTTAGGACGAAGATGTTACCGCGCTTCTCTAACGTGCACATCGTCTTCGTCGTCTTCTGATCTTCGTACACTCTTTCGTTTCAGGAAGTGGATATGACTCATTTAATAATGGGCGAATGGTTGCAGTACGTATGTATTGCAACCTTGTTTTCACTTTCCTTTAATATAAATCATTCATTTATTAAGAATTAATATAAATCGTTAATTATTTTTACTATATTGTAACTGATTCCAAACTTTTAGGGTGGAGAAATTCGATCATTCTTATCTATAACTTGCTCTGATGGTTACATCATGGGTGTGAGAGACAATCTCACTTAGACATAATCGTTTCAACTTCTTCCCTTCTAATCAAGAAAAGTAGGATAATGATTCGAAATTAAGGTTTAAGTAATGATTTAACGAAGATGATGATGAGTCTTTGTATGAAAACTATGGTCAAACAATGAACAAAAAGAATGATTCTATTAGGATTTGGCTCGTCTCCAATGAACCTTCCGAAGATTTGTGGGTTGCCTATCTTAAAATATTGATAATTATATAAATTAAAGTATAGAAAGCTTAAGATAATGATGTTCATTTTTTATCAGAGCTCATCTTCTCCAATTTCCATCTATTTTGGTTGTTTTTTTTCAAAAAATACAATAACTGATTGAGATTATTAGAATTGGGTTCTCTCTGGATTTGGGTCTTTTCAGATGTGTATTTGGTCATTTAATCGAGATAGAAGAAGGAAGAAAGTGAATAGGTGGGTTGGTATTATAGAACCGATTGATACTTCCACAAATGAATACGGATAGCCCAGTTCAGTTTTAACACTTTAATGGGTTTTTTTTGGAAATCAAGAATAGAGAGAGAGAGAATGTAACCAGTTAAATTTATAGAGATAAAAAGAGATTATTTAAAATAGAGTACGTAAGTCTCTTAAGTTTGTTACACAACTTTGAAATTTAAAATTCTTTAATAAGGTCCATGATTTTTTTTTATAAAAAATAATAATTGTTTTGGGATAGATATCATTTTTCTTGTTAAAGAAAGAAAACATAACTACTTACCTAATAATTCATTGCTCATATCTATGTTTCATTTCCATTCATTGATTTTGACGAAATTATATCTTGACTTTTCTACATTTAAATGAGCATCAGCTTCTTCAATTTCTGTATTGACGTTTAGAGTCAGTTCATGTTCTTTGTTCACATTTCTAAACTTTAGATTGACTTAAAATAGCCTTGTCATTCTGGACAAACATCCGAGAGCATCTGATCTGAGAATAACTCTTTGAACTTAATCTTTGGTAGGATGCCTGAGTGAATTACTCTGGAAGGGCTAAATCTATGACTAATAAAATGAGAAGGACAGGAACTTGTATAGGTCTTCCCTTACAAGCCTCAAAAATATCCTAGAAACAGAACTTGATAGAAGAACCAAACTTTTCACTTCTGAAGAAAGGGACAGCCAACGAAATGATGCCACAGTCCATCTGCAATACTGAATGAAGAGAAGTAGCATCACTTCGAGATTACAAACCACCAATCACCCTGAATTTATTGGATTTATGTGGAGGTACTTTGTGGGCATGTTTGACATAAAATGTATTCCTCCCTAGAGTTAAAAAATGATTTTTTGAAACCGGCCCAAGTTGAATTTATTCCCAAATACATGTGCTTTGTGGATATGGATCCTCTATGGTATTAGGATATATTTGGAATGATAGGAACAGAGACAGATTTTCAAGGACTAAGTTCCAAATTTTCCCAATATGATTCTAATTATTGAAAGATTGAGATGGGACAAAGCGACATAGGAATTTTGAGATGTTCTAGTTTTTCCAAAGGGTTTCCAGTGGCTCGGCTTATTTGTAGTTGATTGGAAATTGGCTAATTTCTTTCACCCTACATTAGGTATACCGTTACATTACATTTTTAGTGGAATATAACATAGGCCTTCTCAGGACATGGCCTAGGCATGATGATTGCTGGTAACTATCGTGGTTTGCCTCGGTGTTTTGACAACGATGGATGCAGGACAAAGGTTTCTTCCTTGCCAACACTTGTGGCGTAGTAACTTAATACTTTTAACACAATTGACTACCCCTCAAATATATGCGCTTGCAAAGATGCTTATGATAATACAATGTGAAAGAGATCACATTGAATAATACAATGAGGACAAATGCGCGCGTGCAAATGCATATGTGGCCGTTAGAACGAAAGAGGGACTAAAATGTCTATATCAAATGAAGTGTATTTCAATCATATGTGATATCCAATGAAGCAATTAGTTTCTAGAGAGGGATCACCCTCTTTCTCTCTCAATTAGTTACCATTTACATGGGATACTAAACTCAAACTTAATATTATTTCGACTAAACTTTGTCAACCCCTTCCCTTCCTATAGAATTTGAAAAATTCAACCACTTCCCCTCATATAGAATCCATTTAAAATATTGTTATGTTTTTCCTATTTAAAACCCAAAAAATTCCCATGACATTACTATTAAGGTTAAAATGAAAATATAGTTAAGGGACTTTCTGGATTCAAACCATCATTCTCTCAAGGTATGGAACCATTTCCTACACCTCAAGCAGTCTATTAGTTGAGTTAAAGACCCATATTTAAATTATAAAATCCATGATCAAAGAAAGAGAAAGCCAAATATGAGACTCATAAGGAAATGATCAAGTAAATGCATGTGACGTAGTGTTAGGTGATAATATTCCTAATCTTGAAACGGTTTAAGAAAAAAAAAAAATCCTACAAACCTACTACTTAAACCCAAACCAACATCTACCAGTATCCAAGATCATTAGTTGGTATTTATTGAGCAATAGTATGTCAAAAAGAGTCCAAGATGAAAGCCTTCAATAAGAAGGTTTATTTTCCCATGTGGCCAAACATATTTTTTAGTGTGTGTGTGTGTGGACAAAAAGTGAACGTGCAATTAAATATATGAGATTTGCTGATGTAGGGGATTTCCTAGAAGACTAAGGTCCCTACAAGAGTGACTCAATTAAGGTAAGACAAACTTAAGGGGGCCTTGGGATTAGGTTGGGATTTAGATATGCTTAACAAAACAAGATTCAACATACAATAAATAAAGATAAATCAACATGTAGCTAGGAGCAATATCAATCGAAGCGGAAAAACACATAATAACTTACTAAAGCTTCAAGTGGGGACATGGGGAAGGGAACAAACGTCATGCGAATGTTAGATTCAGCACAAATCAATCTAGACACTAAACAAGATATGCAAACAATCAATGTCCTCTAGCAACCAACTAAAATAAAAAATCAACAAGGATTTTGGAGATATAATAGTGAAGAAATGTCTTAAAACAATAGCTAAAACAGGTATACACGAAGGGGCAAGTGCTGGTTTCAATGATAATGGGCTGCAAACATATAACAGGGGAATAATGGGGGTGAGGGTTTAGTTTAATTACTTACCTGTCTACTGTCCAAACAGAGAAGAGAAGAAGAAATGGAGGTCTATCGAGATTGAGGATTGCTGCCCAGATTGAGTGTTGTAGAAGAAAACCATCCAGAATTATTGCAGCTCTTGTTTGCTTCAAGGGAGGGCAGCCTTTATTGACAATAGAACAGAGAATAAAGTGCAGCAACTAGTCTTCGATTGCTTGAAGAAGAGGCAGCAGTATCCCTAACAGTAGTGCAGGAAAACAATGGTACTTTGATCGATCCTTGGCTGCTTGAGGGAGAAGCACTTGTCTTCAACAATAATACTAGAAAAAGAAAAATAGAGAGGTTGCAATATTGAGACAGCCAAGAGAAAGAGGGAGAGGTGTAGAAACTGAGAAAAAGAAAGGAGGCAAGAAAGAGAGGGGAAAAGAGAGGGATTAACGAGAGGGAGAGAATCGTGAGAGGGGTGGGGAGGTTTGCTCAAAGGCTGCTTTCAATAATTTTCATTGATTCCATCTGGCCTAGGCCACTACATAAATGATAAACTTAGTTATTAAAAATAAAAAGGTCAATTGGAAAGTAAAATAAAGACTTCCTAAAAACTAACAACTAGTAAAGTAGTTTCTTAATTAATTAAAAGACTAACAAGGAAAAGAATATTCTAAAAATAAACCACTAAACTAACAACTAATGGGGACCACAAGATTTGCTGAGATCTGGAAAGAGAGAGAGGGACTTGATCCAACGCTGGGAAGGCTGGATTGAGCCTCATTTTCTTCCTCCTTTTTCTTCTTCTTCTTTCTATTCTTCCAACCACAAAGATGGCTATTTCTTCTTCTTCTTGCGTCTGTACACCTTGACGTCTCCATCATTTGCATTAGATAAAGTTTGAGCTTAGTTAAAGTGCAAACCAAGATTGAAACGAAAACAATTCAAATTTAATTGAATTCAATTAAAAAAAAAAAAGGGGCAAGAGTGGAACTACACCTATCACTATAATAGTGTGGCAATGTACATGATGTATAAAAATTCAAAAGCAATGATGCTTAGTTTGACAGCATTATCTATGACTTTGGGAGGAGGGTTTCAAAGATGTTTGGTGGTTTCGACTAAATACCTTGTATGTGTTAAGTGCACATGAATTCAAAGTTAAATCATATTGTTGAACAAAGTGGATGGCAGGCTAGATCAAATAAGATGTGCAGTGTAGCTGAGGTATTCCAGTAAAAAAAAAAAAAAATTATCAGAAAACCCCATTTTGTATACTAAAGAACATCATACAATCAATTTGATTTAGGTATCAGGCTTTGTCCATTGTTGTATACATTAAGAACGACATTGTTTCATGTAGATGATTGCTATAGCTTACTATGCTATAAACACCAAGTTAAAAAGGATCTTGGTAGATTTGAACGACCATCCCCTTGGAACATTTTTAAACATGTTCATGTTCCAAGTGCTCTACCAATTGAGCTAAAGACCAGTAAAGTATAGTTTGGAATTTACAAGTAACCATGAAGCTATCAAGTACTCAAGAAATTCAAAAGGGCAAGATCTAATAGAAGGCAACACAAACAACTCCAAAGTCGTGAGGTGTAGAGCCTTGACACAAGGAAGGAATGTAATGCCTATGCTTGTTGCTATCAACCGAATAAGCAACTATGGCTTGTCAAGCTCATCCAAGAATCAACGGAAAATTAGCAGCAACAAAAGCAGGATCTCACCTCCATTATAAACCATATAGGCGCAATATAAAATCCAAATATAGGAACTTTCCTTGTGGTAAACACTTTGTCTTGTTTTAGCATGTTCACATCCTTTTTGTGTTTAGAAACTAAAGACTTTCCCTCTTCCTATACAGAGAGCTCTGCTTTGTTGTCTTTTCTTTGGATTTCCATTTCAAAGATTTGCATCCTATGGAATTTTACAGCTAAATCAACATTAGCAAATGACTTATCAACAGTTTCTAGATTTTTGCTACCTTTGAAGAGCACTTTCTCTCTCAATGAACGACGTAGCCAATCCTCAATGAATGCTACTGGGAGATAAACTACCATAAAAGATGCTCCTAAATATGCTATTTATAGTCTGTTAAAAAGCCTCGTTGAACAAACACTTTTCAGTCAAATGCTCACTAATTATAAATAGTTCTTTCTTGATTACAAAAAGAAGAAATAACTTGGGGAATCTCAAATACCTATACACCATGGTTTTAAGTATCTCAGATACCGATACGATACCCTTTGATACGTATCTTAAATTTAGTCGGTCGATACGATACACACCGATACGATATATTGAATTTTTTAAATCATTTCGTATCGATATATATCCTACAATACATACCGATATGCATCAATACACATCGATACGATACGACATGCCTCGATACGACTCTATGAAAAATATAAAATTGAGGTAAAATGTACGTTTCGGTATGTATTGGTACGTATCGGTGAGTATCGACTATCAGTATGTATCGATCGGTACATATCGATATATATCAGCACGTATCGGTGAGTATCGATATATATATATATATCGGTACGTATCAGTGAGTATCGATACGTATCGGCGCTACGGTCATATAATGGCCAATATGAGTAATTTTTCAGAAAAAAAAAACGATTTTTTGAAGGGTTTTTGTTCCAAAGTTGCTGTCAGCCATATTTCTCTCTAACTAAAGTGGAAATCAAGGTTGGGAACAAGGATTTTACATTTATGAGACAACTATAGACCTTGAATTCTTAGTACGATACCCTCAATTTAGTGTTTATGCATAATACATGTTATCAATAGCTTTTTTTAACAAATTCTTTATGCAAAAGTGTTTAAAAAAATGTTTCCTATCCATTTATGTGTGTATCTTTAGCGTATCTTAGTGTATCTCCGATACGATACGATACCCTCCGATACGTATCGTAATTTTGGCCGATCGATATGGCGACCGATACCGATACTTTAATCCTTGCTATACACATTGTAGATTCGCCAACTACCGATGGGGATCGACACTACTTCTAACACTGAGATTTGGCTTAGACTGCAAAGCGGCGTCTGAATCTAGACGCACCTATGGAAGTAGAAAACGGATCAAAATCCTCTATTTTTCTCAACCTTGTTTTTTCTTGTTTTGCTATCTGCAGAACACGACACGTGGACAACTTTAAGATCAACGGTCAAGGTTGGGTGAGGATTATTACATCCGGTGCGTTGGTCTTAAAGTTGTCCACGTATCGTGTTCTGCAGGTAGCAAAACAAGGAAAACACAGGGATGAGAAAAGCAGAAGATTATTTTCCATAGAAAACGCTTTCGTAGAGATGTGCACATAAACTCGCAAGAATCCCAGGCAAGCCCCACAGGGACACCCTCTTCAGCTGAAGTCTGGGCAGTCTGCCAACAAAATCAAAGAACAAAATCTATCAAAAATAGAGAAGATTTTAAGCAAATATTTCATGGAACTTAAAATTTAGAAATAACAACATATAGTCTGACCTTGGGGAAGAAAATAGCGACGGCGTCTTGGGCGTGGTCTTGCTCGACATTCTCATCATGCTGGATAAGCATGGTTTCATTCCTATTGATGATCTCTCACACTTTGGAAACTTCTGCTTCGTGCTCTAGTGCATTGAAGGATTTATTTTCTTGCACGATTACTGAGAGAGGGTTGGGTTTTAGAGCACATGAGAGAGAGAGAGAGAGAGAGAGAGAGAGAGAGAGAGAGAGAGAGAGAGAGAGAGAGAGAGAGAGAGAGAGAGAGTTTTAGAGTACTTCAGAGATAGAAGAACGACCTCCACCAGATCAGTACAGGAAGCAGAGACGATTCTACCGAAAGGAACAAAGTAGGAGGGTTTAGAGTCTCCAAACCGTTCATGGTAGAGTGGAAAGACCGGGAACATTTCTCCAACATCAAAATATTATTTTCCTAATAGTCAAGCAGGTCACACATTTTGTTACCCATGCATATCCTCCTCTTGTTTCACCTAGGATAACAACATCATCAATCATAGGAAGGAAACTGTATACCATGTATGATTATTCAAAGAGCATATAATTTTACCTTCCCCTTGGCTTAAATACCAGATTGTATTATAACAAGCTTATGATGATAATACAATGAGGTTAGAACCTGTATAAATGCAAACAGGACAAAACTTCATGATAATTCAGGACTAATTTTATGGTTTATTTTTGTAGGGGGATCACTCGCAGCCCTTAATGTCTCCACCTTAATTGGTTAGGAAGGCCTGTTTGCATTCTGTTTTTGACAGAATGCGAAATGGCTTTTGGCAGAGTAGTTAGAATAGACCACCCAGGGGAATATAGAGGCTGTCTCAAGCTTTCTCTTACAGCAGGGTAAGCATTTTCTGGTCACCCCCCCCCTGCCCTTTTTAAGCACATCAAACTGATTGTGAATTTCTGGCTGTTGTGATTAGCTTAGTATCTGGAACACTAATGGTGAGGGTGCTTAGTGCTGAAGTAGCTATAGAACCTACACTTGATCCTTCTTCACCTGGATCATAGTATAAAATCTCACAGAAACCTAGATGGCTCGTTGAATGACAACCCTGAATTCTACATAAAAAGCTTTGAAGGGAACTTTCAACTTCTTGTGTGTATGCTCAAATAGATGTCCCATGGGCTGAAGTAATGTCAGCTGTAATTTATTCATCCTTAGAATTACCATAGCCCTTGGTGTGAGGGCACTGCAGACCCTCACAAGATTAAACCTGCATGCATTGAGATTTTGCCGAGAAAGAAGATGAGCCATAAAGAATATTAAAAAGTGATCTATTAACTGAATGGCATCCTGGCGAAGGGGGGCTGAGCATTATAACAAACGATTGGTGGGCATAGGGTGTTTCTTGGTGTTTCGCAGATCTCATGCGTGAAAGCCAGAGCACCGCTTCTCTAACAGAAGATGGAGGGAGAGTGAGAGACAGTGAATCGAGGGAGGATTTCAGAGAAGGGAGTTGGGCAGAGTGGATGGGTTGATGAGTAGTTTTTTCAGATTTCTTACCTCTTTTCCTGGCGCATGAGAAGGAATCAAATTCATGTAAGATTTCCTATTAGGTGGGCTAGCATAGTCAAAGATTTGTTTCCAAAACCGATTTAGTGGTGTTAACTAAAGATGGAATAAGCAGAAAGAATCCAATATTATTGGTAAGTGATCTCTATGGAGATATTGGATTCTATTAGCACACCTTAATGGTATGAAATATTTATTACTATGTGTGGACCTAAGATATTGTTTCCTTAATGGAGAGGAAACCCTAAGTTTATTGCAGGGTTGGTCCCTATCCTCACCCCTATATATAGTTATCACTGACCCATTAAGTGAGGCTAACCATCAAAAGCAAAAGGGAAAGAGGGTAGACCAGACCAACATTGATCGTGTTGTACGAGGAGCATAAAAGAAAGCATTGAGGAGTATTTATTCTTCAGCCATAGATTCAGGTATGCCTAAAACTTGTTTTTGTAGTGTTTGTCGTACATGCTTATCGATCTTCATGAATCGTTCCGCATTTATTTTCTTTCAATGGTATCAGAGCCTCGTTCATGAAAAATCGATCGGCTGTACCATCAGTAATAAAAATCAATTTCTTCTCCTCGAGTCATTTTGTTTTGGAGAAACGAGAAAAATAATATATTATATATTATTACTAAATGTTAAGAACCGTACAAATTTAAAAAAAAAAAGTGATAAAAGTTGGTTGCTTTTACGGTTTACGGTTTAATTATTTTTAAAAAAAAAAAAAGTGACAAAGTTGCTTTTACGGTCCGTACTTGCTTTTACGGTTTGTTTAACAAAAAAAGAAAAAAAGGAGAAAGTGAGCTCATTTAAGGGCATTGTTCATACATGCTGTGTTATCAGATGATGGTGGAAACCCAAGGTCCACCGAATGCATATAATCACAGCTCACTTGATATGGGTATTGTGGGTGCAGGGTATCGAACCCTGTACCTCTCGGACGCAAAGAGGGCACCGTGCCATTTGACCCACAATCCCATATGGGTACTAGGGTTGCAGGGTATTTCATCTGTTTCTTATTTTTAAAATCTTAAAGTTAAATATAACATGCTAAGGTGAAATAAAGAATCAGGCGTTGGGCCATTGGCTTAAATGTCCGGTTTCGAATTTGGATCGGATCAGATTTTATTTGACAGATTCACCCTTATTTTAATAAAATATTTTATTACCATATACATTTATGCTTTGCCGGATCCATTAGAATTGGCATCCGATCGGATCTAGTTGATATTGAACAATATAAGTCAATTTTGTTTTTTGTTTAAAACTTAAACTTGAATTGGGCCAAGCCCATGTGTTTTTGTTTTGGTTTTTTTTTTTTTTAAACTAAAATTAATCTAATGGGCTAAGCCCATATGTTTTATATTATAGGAACTAAGTTAAATTTAGAAAGGGACTAATGGGCTGAGCCCATGGTCTTTTATAAAAGAATGGTTTGTTTAAAAAAAAAAAAACTTAATTTAACACTAATGGGCTCAAGCCCAACATTTTCTATACATAAATATTGTGGGCTAATAAATCGATTATTATGGTTCAATCAAAGAGAATGGTCTTCATTCCGAGATAAACATCTTTGATCGTTTACAACTTCTCTGAATGTCAGCTTTGATGTCGGTCTGTGATGAAGGGTAAGCTTATAGATCCAAAGACCCATCCTTTAAGTTATTTTGTTTTTAAGGTTAAATGGGCTGAACCTATGGGTGTTTAATGGTTTGTTTTAAGTTGCCCATGTTTATTTAAGTGTAATGGGTTGAAGCTTATGAGCCTAATTTGAAATAGGCTGAATTGAACCAAATTAAATCCGGTTTGGTAAGCCAAATTATATTGTAGACCACTACAATGTTGAACACGTATGTTTCAAGCATTGTTTGATTAGATCCAATGATCTGAATCAACATTGGTTGAGATCGATCGTACACTTGATCATTTGAGACTTAGCATTGGTATTGTGTCATAGGTAAAATAATAATAATAATAAAATCCAATGTCTTGATCAAGTCCCCTTAAAATGATTAAATCCTAAACCAACCCAAAATTAAGATAAATCGGTTCTACCAAAATTGTACTATGACTGAACCGATTAGGTTGGTCAATTCAGATATTCGACACATTGACCCCGAAAATTAAATCATTTGGGCTTTTCAATTGGTCGTCGAAAAACCCACTGAGAAAAGTCATCAACATTGACCGATGTTAACCGGAAAAGTATTTATTAAAATATATATATATATATATATCTATTATTTTTGTATTTAGTCATAGAACCAATTGGTCATTGATTAATATGTTGAAAATTGACTATGTTATTGATATTGTGAAGGATTTTATCATTTGAAATGGTCTTATATGATAATGGTCAATTTTCACATAATGTCTAATGAAGTTTTTAGATTTAAAACAATTATATTGGGAGTCCCAAGACCTTGTGAATAATAAAAGACCATTGGTCTTTTATAATGTTACTTTATCATATACTTGGGATGTTGTGGATAATTACTTAACTGGTCAAACCAGTGGGAGGATGTAATTATATATTCTGAAATGTTGTTTATGGTTCGACCAATGGATGTATGTTCAATATACTGGGTTGAATTTAAAAAAAAAAATGAGACCTATATTTTGTATTCCATAACTGTTTTGGAACACCTATAGTGTTTTGTCTTTATTCTCTAGTGGCTTCAGAATTGTATTTCTATTTATGCATGTTTTTGCACTGGTTTATCATTCCTATGATATTAAAAAAAGTCATTTATGAATGACATAGGCAGAAAATTAATGACATTTTATGTTTGCATGTCATATTCAGAATACTCTATGATGAATAGATATATTGGAGTTAAGTTGGGTGTAAGCTTTCGCATATGTTTAGCTGCAAAACGTATTTTTAGGGAACCATGAAAGGGTGATGTGGATTCCACCAAAGTGACGTATCTTGTTCTTTCATGGTTTTCCCTAGGGCAGCATAGTAGGTGACATTTCCCTAAAGATGATGTCACCAAAGTTAAAGAAAATGACAGTAACCTAAGGATTCTGATCCCAAAGGTAAGGGGATCTCAAAAGTTATTGTTCTTTTCACAATTAATACAAGAAAATGAGAGGACCAGTGTATTCCTGTCTTAAAGGATAAGGATACAGTTTCAGCTATAACTCTTGAGTGATATAGTCATTACAGTGAATGCATATGAATCTTACCAAGTTAAACTTTGTTATTAGTGTGGTCTATTTAAATCGATTTTTTGTGAAGATTCTTGTGCTAGAATTGACATCTTAAAGATTAATATTAATGATGATACCTATACACACATTTGAGATGTTATGACACAAGATCATCCTACGTTGTTTGTACATGTTGATGGTTTATTAACTATTTTCAGCATAGTTTTAATGAAATCCAGTTTTTTGAGTCTAATAATTGTATAGACCATAAATAGTTTATGCAAATGGAATTAGAAATTGTTTAATTTTAATTTATTGAAATGACTTCTGAAATCTATTTATACTGTTGACTATTTTGGCATTGTTTATTCAAGCCAACAATTAGATCTAGTTCTAATATGAACTGATTTTGACTCATATAACTGATATTTTTAATGGGTCATCTGGTTTTCACTCTCTTATATTAGTGGGAGAATAAATTATTATCCTATTGAGGGTAATAGATGTATTATACATGTTTTATTATGTATACTACACTTGTCGTTTCATGAATTTTAAGTCAATCTGGGTTATTTTGATATTTCTTCGATGTTATATTTATCATCCGTGACATCAGGTTTCGTCACGAGACACATAATTATGAGTTTTGACACCCATTTATGATTCAAAATATCACAAGTGCATTGTTTAAGTAATATTTTTCCGAATTTATATGTCATATTTGTACTTGTGATACAGTTCAATTTTATTAAAAATTCATCGAGATAAAACAGATATATTATATTTGAATGATTTAAATGAACTCATTGAAGTTTTAGTGACTTATTGGTATAAAGCTTATGAAGTTGTTTATACTTACTATGGATATAAACCAACATTATCTTTATTTATTAAAGACTTATTGTTGTTTTTTAGCCTATAAGTTATTTGGTTCATGTGCCCTATTAGCTAAATAATTTTCTTTTGACTTGAAGAAATTATGGGGCTTTATTATGATTGACTTTAAAGTTTATGGGCTAATATTTGTGTTGGATATTAAAGTCATTTGGGTTGAAAGTTCATATTTGTATACAACTTTGTATATCTAATGAATTATGGATAAAGTAACATATTTCATGTGTTTTTTGTTATCATGAATAAATGATATGAACTTTCATATTTTTGTTATCATTATAAATGATATGAACTTTCATATTTAGATTTTTATTTATTTATGGTAATGGCTGGAAGTACAAAACTGTCATACTAAGAATGTACTCACTTTGATAACTGTTAAATTATGATATTACCATATTGACTATTAGGGTTTATAATGGGTTGCTTTTGTGGGCTTATGTTGAATATTTTATCAATTAAATACTGAAATAGTTCATCTTGTTGTTTGCACCCAAAATCTAAACCCACGGGCATTTGGTAGCAATCCAAGTCTATAGGTTATTTTATAATTTCAGTGATTACGCTTCCACTTAGTGGGCTAGTTACTGTGATTGTGAAATTACTAGTGACTATTCAGGATGGGTTGCAGTCAAGGAGACCATATGGCGAATGATGTGCTCTTGCCACCACAGGTGAGTCTTCATTTGGTCGGTTTCGCTTGATAGTGTGAGGGTGACATTTTGGGCTTCATAGCTTTGGAGGTTCTTGTCTTGCCACCACAGGTGACGGAATCTTCAAAGTGGTGTTGTTTTGAGCGTCTCGCCTTGCATGTGAAAGATTTCACTACGTATTGGGCGATCTTGCCACCACAGGTGTGACCCCGATGACGTCGGATCTTTCCCCAGTTTCTGTTTTCCTACAGTTATTGAAAACAATACTGGGATAAATCTGATTAATAGCCCAATTAGTCAGATTTAATTATATTGTTGAGAAGTTTAATATGCTTTCTGTTCTTGCATATTGTATATTTTGGTAAATATGCATGATTATATTTGTCAGCTTTGACTTCTCAGCTATTTTCTGTTAAAAAAATTTGAATGGTTCCAATTTTAAGGAGTGGAACTAATCCTTTAATATTTCTCTGGCTATTATGATAATAAATTTTAATCTTAATTGATGAGCCTCCTAAGCCAGTGATTGTTAATTATGTTCAAGCTAAGGTTCTTTATGAAAATGGGAGGAATCGAATAGGTCTATCTAAAGATCAGTGGGAGTAAGCTCATGAATCATAAATTTCTGTAGAACTATATTATTACAAATTGTTGACTCTATATCTAAACCATTGAGGATGTTCTGTGATAACTCCGCTGCGGTTCGTTTCTCTCATAACGTAAAAGTACTTCAGACTCTAAACACATTGACATTAAGTAATTTTTTGTCAGAGAGAAAGTTCAAGAGTCACAGATTACAATGGAACAGATTGTTACAGAAAACATGATTGCAGATCATCTTACTAAGGGCTTGACTCCAAAAGTCTTTTAAGAACATATCACTAATATGGAACTTGTTAGTTCTTTTGATGTATTTTATTAGTGGGAGCTTTGCTCATATATCCAGTTGCATCTGAGTTCAACATTATTATATTTATGAAACATCATTATTGTTCTCAAGAATATATATGCATTTTATGGCCATTTGTTTATGTGTATACACTTATTTATTTATCTCCTACAGAAAATTGAGGTTATATGTGGTGTATTTACCTCATTCGGTATCTGAGGTTTCAGTCAATACACACATATCCAGTCGCTAGCAAAGCCTCGTTTGATTGAGGTCTAGTGCTAGTGTTGTGGGACATCCGGACCCAGTCCCAATGAGCTTCTTTATTGAAGCTTGAGCGTTTGGGAGACGCTTGTAGTTAATGAGACCTTCGGTATCTGTCTCATAAGGCTCATTTGGTTTTCGAGCCAGGACCAATTTGAAAATAGACATGATGATCACTATTACATGTTATTTTCATACCACACTTTCATACTGTTCAGCCCAAGTCGGTGATGTTATGAGCACTTTGACGTGTGTGGTCTCATACCGCTTTAGATGTGATGATCAATACGGTTGGGTGTTTGTAATTCTCATTCGGACCAAGGCATTTGGTTTAAGGTGCACTCCATTCGACACTGTTTTGTTTGTGGCCACATTCAGTTTATCTAAATCGGAGAGTCGTTTTAAATAAATTTTAAAAATCTAAAACTTGTGACATATGCTGCCTAAGTGGGAGATTGTAAGATTTTTTATTAGGTGGGCTAGCATAGTCAAAGATTTGTTTCCAAAACCGATTTAGTGGTGTTGACTAAAGATGGAGTAAGCAGAAAGAATCCAATATTATTGGTAAGTGATCTCTATGGAGATATTGGATTCTATTAGCACACCTTAATGGTATGAAATATTTATTACTATATGTGGACCTAAGGTATTGTTTCCTTAATGGGGAGGAAACCCTAATTTTATTGCAGGGTTGGTCCCTACCCTCACCCCTATATATAGTTATAACTGACCCATTAAGTGATACTAACGACCAAAAACAAAAGGGAAAGAGGGTAGACCAGACCAACATTGATCGTGTTGTACGAGGAGCATACAATAAGACATTGAGGAGTTCTTATTCTTCAGCCATGGATTCAGGTATGCCTAAAACTTTTTTTGTAGTATTTATCGTGCATGCTTATCGATCTTCATGAATCGTTCTGCATTTATTTTCTTTCATGTCCAAGAAATAGACTGCTATAGCCCTCTAATTCAATCTTCAACTCATAGTGGAGGAGAGTTGGTTGATGGTTTTTTTTGCTGATGGCAATGCCGAAGGTGGATTAAATCTGTCTCCGCTCTTCTCAGTTTAATTTTCAGTATTTCACTTGGGTATTTTATCCCTCTTGTATTATATTTTTATCTTCTTTTTTAATACAAATGATATTTTAATGAAAAAAAATGTATCTTCCTTTTTCTTTTGGGGCCTTCCTTAGTTTTGGCCCAGCTCTCTCTCATGCGTCTCCCTTTTCCAATTTTCTTACCTTACATGTCTAGTGGTGTGATCTGACTAGTGTTCTCAGCTTTTCGGTGCACTTTTCTTCCTGTCTTGTCGCCTGAAAAGTTTTGCTTCTGTTGTTGTTGGTAACATACTTATTTTCTCATCCTATCGTTTCTTCTCTGCTATACAGTTTCACCTCTGTATGTTGAGTTGATCATGTCGTCCTCTGATGCCAATTAATATGAGACTCTCTTCGTATGTTATGCCTTCACTTTCGAAAATCTCCACTCCTAAATATTTGATTGACACACTTTGGATTTCTTAAGGACCTCTTTAATCATTTTTTTCCTATGCAGCCGAATCGAACCTAGAAAAAATTCAATTTCATCCAAGTTGATTTTATGACTTGAATACGCCTGACAGATATCTAAGAATTTTCGAAGATTTATTACCCCTTTCAACCCAGCATTAATAAAAATGAGCAAATCATTTGCATATAAAATATGAGAGGGTGTGGAAACTTTCATAGGGCCAAGAATTCCATCCACCAACCCGTTAGCTCTAAGTTCCCGTAGCGCACAACATAGAACCTAATCCGCCAAAATAAATTACAAAGGAGATAGAGGATCACCTTGATGAAGACTCATTTCCACACCAAAGAAACCCACAAGATTACAATTGATGAGCACTGATAATCTGGTAGATGCTAAAATCTGGTGAATTCAGCATACCCATACTAGAAAGAAATCAAACTTACGTAAAATGTAAAAATGGAACCCCCACTCCGTGTCAAATATCAAGTTTAAGACACATATTGCCACCAAAGTATTTAGAGAACATCATGTTAGATAGTTCAAATGCCACTCCAATAGATGAGTAAATGATTCTTTTTGAAAGGTTCCATGTTCTTCAAATTAGCTCAGGAAATAAAAAAGATAATTGAGATGCCGGAATCTTAGGAATCAACTTAAAGAAGAAAATCCCTAAGCAAGGTCAGAATTGGTCTGATAAAAGAAAAGGTTTTCAAAAGGTTTATTTAATGTAGTATTTATGTCAAATGATAATAGCTTTACAAAAAAAAAAAAAATGAAAAAGGAAAAGAAGAAGAAGAAGAAATAAAATGACAGGATTTACATCTAGTTTGTCCCTAAATGCAAGGCTATGAAGATCAACCACCTTTTGTTTGCTGATAACCTTATGATCATTGCTAAAACCTCTCTCTCATCTATGTTTGCTATTTCTGATACTTTAACCTCCTTCTCTGCTATGTTTGGGTTTTCGATTAATCCTCATAAATCTGCTATGTTTGGGCATTCGTGAGGGCCACATTCTTATCACAAATCTAGAAATGCTTTTGATTTCTTCGAAGTTTGTTGTTCATCACTGTTTTCCTATTCTTGATAGGCTTTGGAAGATACTTCAACTTTGAAAAAGTAAACTTTTATCTTTTGCTGGTGGCCTTAAGCTCATTAGATAAATTATGCAAAATTCTTACATTTTCTAGTCTAGGATTTCTGGGCTTCCAACTTCTATCTCTTCAAAGATCGAATGTCCTATGCCTTCCTTCCTTTTGAAAGGTCAAGATAGTGCAATTTTTCTCCATCCCATTAGTTGGGGCAAGGTTTGTCTTCCAAAAATGGAAGGTAGTCTTGGTCTTCGTAGAGTTAAAGAGTGTAATATTTCGGAGATTGTTAAACTTATTTGAAATATTACCTCTAAAGAAGAGCATTTGGATTGACTGGGTGTATTATAGATACCTCAAGGTTGACTCCATTTGGAATGCCCCTTATCCTTTAAATATTTCTTGGGTTTGGAGGAAAATACTCAAATATAGACATTTTGTGTCTGAGAAAATTTGATCTGCTATTGATGATGGCTCTGACATATTTATTTGGCTTGACAATTGGCATCCTAATGGTATCTTTACTTTAAAATATAGTGAAGAATCAGGTATGATGCTGGTTCGGATAAGTATGCTAAGGTTTCCTCTATCTTCAGAAATGGAAATTGGCTTTCTGGTCTTGGTAATTCTCTCTCATAGAGGTTTGAAATAAGATCCCTAATATTTGCTTTAGGCCTAGGGATAGTGGGGATTTGGTTCAATGGGATAAGTATACTAATAAATTCACTAGTTCTGCTGCTTAGAATCTGATGGGCCTTAGAGCTCATGTTGTTCCATGTTTAGGTCTATTTGGTTTAGTTCTTCCATCCCTAGGCATTCATTTATTGCTTGGAGGACTATGACTAAATCCCTCCCCACCCAGGAGTTTCTTCTTCAAAGAAATATATTCATTCACAATTGTTGCCTTTGTTGGAACTCCATTAAAAGTGTGGATCAATTTTTTTTTTCCTTCTTCTCTTATCCCTTTTTCAAGTCGGTTTGGAATGGTATTCTTAAGAAATATTAGCCCGTCCTTAGAGTTATCATTTCTTTTGATTGGGAATAGAGGTGTATGTTATATAAATTCAGTGGCAAAACTTCCTATGATATTGTAGGTATGTTGAATTTTTGTGCAGTAATTCACCATATTTGGTGGGAAATAAAAGGAATGGACATCCTCCTCCCATTCTATTGATCAAATATGAAATGCCATCACCTTCGAGGTGAGAAATAAAATCTTATATAGGTGTGCCAGGTGCCCAGATTCTTTTAGAAATTAGCATCTTGCTTTGGCTTGGGATCTTCCACTTGTCTCTCCTTCCCCCTAATTTTGATGTAGTATCTTTTCTTTTGTTTGTCCCCTCTCCCTTTATTTAGTGTTCCATTATTTTCTTGGCATGTAATTTGCCCCTACCCTAGTTTTCTTGTATTCCCTTGATGGTTGTTTGTCCCCTCCCCTTGGTTGTTCATTTATTTGGGCATTGGCCTTTGGTTAGCCTAGTGGTTTGGCTTTGTATTTCTCTTTCTCTTTTTTTTTAATAGTTTTTTGTTTACCCATAAAAGAAAAACTGACAGGATTTACCTTTATTAAAAATATGGGAAAAAGAACTCTGCTAGTTTTGTTAGTTTTGTGTAGGCAACACCAATATATAGGACTAATGGGAGGATGCGTGGAACATCTTTAGCGCATGGGGCAGTGGGACAAAGTTTTATTTTCGCGTCTTACTATGTCTTACTATGTCTGTGCGTAAGCAACATCAGACTGGTAGAATTTTTCATCAATATCATGCTATCATACATATAACTGCATGACTTATGTAAGTTTGTGGCTTTCCTATTATATGTCGTAGGAGATTAATATCTTCAAAGGACGTCTCTCTCCCCTTCCAATCTCCGTCCTTATTCTGCTACTTCTCTTCTAATCTTCACCCCCACTTCCTTCCCTTCTACTCCACTCCCTCGCTTCTTACATTTGTGGATTGGAGGCCTCAACCTTGTCGGCGTCTCTACCGTCACCTCCACAATCCCTACCCTTCCTTGAGGATTGTTGGAGCGAGAACGCCACCTTCACCATCAGAGAAGCCAGGAGCGACCATTACCTCGAGCACTTGTTTATATTGTACTTCCCTAAATGTTTATTTATACAGGCATGGATCAAACGATCCAAATCGCTTACGCACGACTCTGCTACTTCTGTCGTTCTTCATTGCTGACTCCCTACTCCAAGCTTTGGATCAAAGAAAGTTGAGCAAGTTGTGAGTCTAATCCCCTCCACATTCAATCTTCTTTGTATTTCTCTATCTCTCTCTTCCTCCCCTTAACCTTCTCTTTCTATAGTCTTTCTCGGAATTAGGTTTTGTAGACTGCATTTTCACTCCCTACCCCTGTCTGATTCTTATGTTTTAATTAGGATTTCTCTGGAATTTTTTTACTTCAGGCATCTCTTCGCGCTGGACTCGGTATGTATGGTTCACCGAATTATTAGTTCCGATTCTAATTCTTACGAAGGTGTCTTGCATCTTTTCACCTTATTCTTATTTTTAAAGTGTATTAGGATGACAATGCTTTTATTATTTTAATTTTTGTTTCATTAATATAGAATATTGTACCCTTATGTCAACTGACTACAGATTCGGGACATTCTTGAGAAAAAATATATCCCAACTGATCACACGTTTGGGATATTTTGAACATTTTCTCTTTCACTGCATAATTTTCCAGAATGGCGTCGGAGATTGTTTTCTCTTGATTAGATTAGTATTTTAAATACTTGGTCTAGGTAAGATTTCTTACTTGTAGCTTACTTGAATACTACAAGTCTTACAAAAAAAAATAAATAAATAAATACTACAAGGAAGATTTGTCTCCCTCATCCTTTTGCTGTAATTTTGGATAATATTGTTCTATAGTACACAGGGCAAGGTTTATGTACTCCATTTTGGATGTCCTTTTATTTCATATATATGAGCAAAAATGAGAAGAAAAGTTCCTTCATCCTTTGACTGCTCTTTAACAGGCTGCAATAGGACTTTCTTAGGCCTGGTTAACTAATTCTAATTGTAGTGTGGTCCATGTATAAGGGCAATCTCATTTGCATTGCTAATTGAAACAATAAGCAAAAATCATGACCAAGGCTCTAGAGAGTATTTCAGGTCAAAACAATTGTCACCCCTATATACAATACACTTCACTGCACCTTTTAACCCCAACATATTGTACAAGGATGGAGTGTTGAGAGAAAAAGCTGGAGCATTTCATTAGCCTTGACCAGAGTAAAAAAACATACCATACATCATGGCATCCTAAGCTGTTGAATCGAGGCATTGGTCATCCTTCGACAAATCTGTTTAGTTGGACCTGCCATCATGCACCTTTAACATTATATTCCCCTAATAAAAGTTACAAAATTGTTTGTCTTCTTAAACTCCTATTCTCTTAAAATAATGGGTAGCTTTCCACGCATTATGGAATCAAAAACTGGTTTCTCTATATCTTTTGGTCTATGAATTTGTTTATGAAGCTCAAACAGTTTTCCTATTTGTAGGAGGCTAGAGCATTGTTAGAGAGGCTTGAGTATCAAAAAGGAAACATAGAAGCTGTTCTTCATGTGTTTGAGGGAACAGACATTGCTGCTGTTATTCTCAAGATGAAACTCTCAATTGCTCGAAGAGTTGAAAAATTCAAATGTCATTCAAACAATGATGCTACCCTTCTCATGTCTATGCATGCTGTCAGTTTGCTTTCTAAAGGAATCGTTCTGAAATCAAAATCATTGCAAGTCCTTGGAAAATTAGAGGTATAGTTCTTGATAAATTTGACTTATGCTCTGTTTTTTAACATGTCTTGTAACATGCTTTTTCCACACCCTTTTTCTATTTTTTTTACTATTTATGTTCCCTTGGACTGGTTATGTTCAAGTTTTTATTGGTCAGCTAGAGTTTTCCATTATTGGAAGTTCTTAAAGTAATTTTCCTGCTTAAGTCATAAATTTATAAGCCATCAACACAATAAAATTCTAGATAGCTACATTCAGGGCATCTTGTTCTGAACTATGGATTCCTGTACCATGGTAGAAGTAGTTAGTTACCAGATGGGAGTTACATTGCCATTCATTTTTACTTTAAATATCCCAAAAATCATTATTATTACTTCTCACTGCCAGCCATCTATGGTTGTGCAAGTTTGATGGAACTGTTTACCCTGAATGTATATGTCCATGTAGAAGTAGAATCAACCCAAATTCCATATTTGGTTTTATCACGTTACATGAAGGAATATTTGCATTGTTGTGCAGCTGATCATACAACACTACTTGACTGCATTTTTTTCTACTGGTTGAAATCTAATTTGAATGCTTTTATGGATGAATAGTTCAATATAAATGTTGGCTACAGAAAACTAAGTAGGTTTTTCTTTGTACCACACCTTGCCAAATGCTGATTGTGACTTTGTAATAGGGAACAAGATCCACCCTTTATGCCAGTGACCGTGAATCCATTACCGTTATATTGCAAGAAGTGACACCTAGATCTGTGGGTGCTTAATAGCATTGTATGAACAAGCTGTTGGGTTTTATGCATCCTTCATCAATATTAATGCCTATCACCAACCAGTTTTTTTTTTTTGGCATTTTTGTCTCATCATCTTTATTAGACTGCATCAAAGTGTGCAATTTCTCAGGCTATATGTATTTTTCTAATCAGTCTTTCCTGTTCTAATGTTCATAACTATATTTCAGGTGTGGAAGCTGGGAAAAAGGCTGCTGGAGAAGTGTTAGCACTTCAGAAGAGGTTTTTGACTGTACTAAATGAGGCTAGGTATTTTGTCACCTACCTTTGTTATAGTAAACAAGAATTTCAAATGCTTTGCTAGCAATTGAGGGGTGGGGGTGGGGCGGAATCTGTTTTTCAAAATTTTTTTGATTATATCAAATGTCTGTTCATCTTTTGGAGAAGCCTATTTACATAGAATTCAGGAGATGGAAAATAGTGCAAGTGTTTGAGAGTGGTCGTCTAATACTGTCGCATGGTTATTATGATTATGTTGGGTTGGTCTTGGCTCGTAGCTAGCATAATTTATCTGATATTAGACTTAAACTTTGGTCTTGTAAGTGCGTTTTGAATGACATCAGCTTATAGCTGGGAAGAAAGATGCTGATTCACTCTATGGAAGATGTTAATTGGGGGCGGGGGGGGGGTGGTGGACTTGTGCATTAGATCAGTCTTTGGTTGTCCCACTTTTTTCAGCTTAATTTTCATCTTTTTCTTACCAAACAAACTTTTAAAAATTGCATATTACTGTAGTTTTGGAAAGAACAATGGGATCATCATAGTTATGCATAGTGTGATAGGCATACCTCACCTAGGTGGTTTTGTTAATGTAAAGTGAAAAAAAGCAATAGTATCAGTGTAGTATAGAAAAAAAAAAAAATTAAATTGAGCCGCCCCCTTTTACCACAGAACTGATATAATTTGATGTTCACTTGTAATACCTGATCACTAGAATGCCAACGGAGTTCTTTCGGAGTCAGAAATTCCTGGATGCTTGACCATTGCATAATGAAAGAGTTAGTAGCATCACAATTCACAAGCACATGGCCAAAGTCTCGTAGCCTTGGTTCTGCTCTAAGCACAACCACCACCTTCTTCCCCTTTTTCTTCTTCCACCTTTTTATTCAACTGTTTCACTGTTTTAAAATCCCTTTCCATAATAAAAAATGCATGCCTCTGGTGCCTGATGCTCAATAGCTCATCTCAAGAAGCCAGGGTCCTATTAAGGTCCAAGAGTAAAATAATATGATGGAAGTGTTCTCCTGATGAACGAATTTTATCCATTTGGCCCTTGGAAAGTTGGTTTATGATTCTTTGTTGTTGTTTGTGTTTTCAGCTGCAATGAATCTATTGGATCATTAACACATGGAGAGAGAGCAGATCGTTGCCATGCTTATGAACAAGTATGTCTGATACCTTTGGCCACATCACATGAAAAATTCATACCATGTGGTTTTCATCTGCTTACAGAATCGTATTCAGCTAATTGTTTTTGTCTTTGTGTGGCAGACTGAAATAATTTACAAGATTAATGCACACATGGCAGAAAATGATAGAGCACTCATTACTGAAGGCAGTTGTGGTTCCCAATGAAGCATCAAAGTTTTCCTTGAGGAATGTAATGTTGACATGATATATGAGATTATGAGATATGATTAATCTCTTTAAAAGAAACTATTTTTCATGGCTTGTCCTTAAGGTCAAAGGAAAAGCTCCAATCAATGGGTTTAGGTTTGTATTAACCCAAAATCATGAAGTGTTGGGGTTTCTAATTGCATAGTGGTTGATGTTTCTGTTTAGTGCTCTATTCATAAAATGGGAATGGTTTCAATCTGTACTGAAAAAACACCTCAAGTTGTTTTGGGTGCTAGCAGAGAATTGAGTTTTTAGTTGTCATTTATGTAATTTTAATCTTTGAATTGACTTGCATTGTTTTATTTAAAGTTTAACTTACTGTCTCTGTTAACACATTTGTTTCTTTTACCATTACTTTTTCACGTCTTAATATATTTTGGTGTGCGTCACCTCATCTGTTCATTCAGTCTCACCTTATGATCATCCTTTATTAACTTATTGTTGTGTATGATTTTTCCCGATTAGATTTTTAAAGAGGGTGCCTACCTATCTGGTTTTGCTAGAAGAATGTATTTCCATGCTTCTGCAGTCAAAACTTAGATCATGCTTAGTTGAGGTCCTTGAGGGTGTACAAGAGGATAAATCTTTGCCGAGCACCTCAATAACAGCTATAACCATCGGTTATAGACACATATAACGATCAGCAACAAGTGGTTATCCTTGAATAAAAGCTCCTTCTGGTTCGCCAAACCTCTGCTGCATTTTTTTTGGGCATTGGCTGCTATTAAAAGTATTGCTCTCAACGATTCCATTTGCCAAATGACTGTAAATCATCTGAGGATGCTCATTTTTCTTTTAATCCCATAATAGAAGCGGCCCCCTTTTTTTTTTTTTCTTGAAAGTTGGTATTCAAATAGGATATGACTTACTATTGGGAAAAAAGGGGGAGGGGGAGAGGGAGAGGGAGAGGGAGAGGGAGAGGGAGAGGGGGGGGGGGG